>NC_134831.1:91005451-91138293 GCF_004210375.1 Tachypleus tridentatus
ACCACGTACCATAAACGAAAATAAGTATTACAAAATCGAAACATAAATAATAATAATAATAAAGCTTACATTAAAGTTCAACTTCTTAAAGTTTTCTCCTGGGCAGCATATGACCTGTATTTATTCATATGACCTGAACAAACTGTCGATGTTGCAACCTTATTTCAGGCAGTGAACGAACTTCATGTTCAGATCCACAGATCTGTATTTTAGCTGTGGAAATATGAGAACTTATCGGTTCACAGATTTTCAATCTTTGTCGACTCGAGTTACAGACACAGTAACTGAAAACATCCGCCATGGATTACTGTGAGTAATAAAACCATCACTTCTACTACCTTCCACCATGGCACAAGGGTTACTGTGAGTAACAGAACCATCGCTTCTACTACCTTCCACCATGACCCAAGGGTTACTGTGAGTAACAGAACCATCACTTCTTGTATTATGGTGGAAGGTAGTAGGACATATAGTCAATTGTTCACTGCAAGACAATAGTAATTAATTAATTTTACCTAACTGGGATGTCCCTTTCTACTCGAACATTTCAAGTTTGAACATTAAGCAGTACTATGTTAACCTATCTAGATTCATCTGAAGACCAATCAGCCATATCCCCTTGTATCAAAACATTTCAAGTTTGAACATTAAGCAGTACTATGTTAACCTATCTAGATTCATCTGAAGACCAATCAGCCATATCCCCTTGTATCAAAACATTTTAAGGTTGAACATTAAGCAGTACTATGTTAACCTATCTTCATTCCTCATGAATTTTGTTTGTTAAGGCTAGAAGTAGAACAACGCCATTAAAAACACATCAAGCCTACCAGCCAGATTGTCTTAACTCATGTCATTCGCCGTTCAAGGTGAGATACACTGTGGGGATTCTAGAATCACGAACACTTAAAGAGATCCCCTCCTTAAGAATAAACGCCCTCTAGCACAGCAACATCTGAACATTGCTCGCCACTAGAGAATTCTCCCACACAAACACACTACCTTTCTACATTACCACAGCGACTGTAAAAACTGGGTAGGATTCTTCTATTCGAATGTAGTATGTGAAAGCGAGATAATAATTTATAGTTTAAGAGTTTTAAACCAGACGTAGAACGTAAAACATAACAACCATAAGTTTCAGATAAACACTACGTATTATCACATAAACATTAATAAGTTTCATAAAAAACCTTGTGTATCATCATATAGACATCAAGAACTACATGTTCCATATAAGCCTTGTATTTTATCATATAACCACTTATAACAACTTTCAGATAAACCTTGTTTTTTATCACATAAACATGAACCACAACTTTCATATAAACATTACGTATTACCGTATAGAGTTAAAGGAAAATGATAACCTAAAAAAGTAATGAGCACATAGCTACCTGAAGTAAAGTAATGAACAGTCCAGACATTACGACTTAACTGTATACTGTGACAAAGAAATATTCGCTGGTAGTAAAACAACAACTACTCAGAGCAGCAGCACACACAGGAAATTACAGCACTGCATAAAACAACAACTACTCAGAGCAGCAGCACACAGAGGAAATTACAGCACTGCATAAAACAACAACGTAGAGCAGCAGCACACAGGAGGTCACAGTACTTCATACTTTTATATATGGGGTGAAACAAAAACAAGACACATGAGTTTAGGTGTAAAATGGCGTTTTCCGTGATAAAAAGATTTAAATGTATTCCAGACTTAATTCAGAATCAAAAAATTAAATATTAATTTATAATTAACTAAGATATTATAACTGAAATTATTATGTGCAGTACTACGCCTTATACAAGACAATAACTATCCGTGATGACGAGAAAACCCACTTGTAGAGAACAATATATATATATATAAACGGCTGGTATGGATTGAGAAAGCACTATGTAGAGGAGCGAACAACGTTTCGACCTTTTTCGGTTATTGTCAGGTTCATTATGAAACAAAGATGTAACTGACCGATAGCTGACCACATGTTTGAAGGGGGTTGTGTAAATAAGTGTAGGAATGTAGAGGGCGTGTTTCGATGTTTGATTATATTTATTAATATAGGTATAAATATGTTCTTTTGTATTGGTTTACTTTGGGCTTGAGTTGTTGTAAAAGTAAGGCTTCTTTAATTTTGCCTTTGTTTAGGTTTGTTTCTTTATTTCATCAACATCAAAAAGTTTCCTCCACAAACCGCAAGAAACATTATACACACACACCTAGACAAAAAGCAAAATCAACTAACAAAAGTAAAAATATCCCACGAATCAAAACATCACGAAACCATATACTGCTACATACCATATATTCACGACATCAGGAGAAAAATAACCAACATTTGGCAAAAACTAGTAACAAAATATGACATTCCAATTAATACCAAATTTATTCAAAAACCAGGCACAAAACTGAGGTCTATACTATGTAAAAACTACACTGTCAAACACCACACCAACATTATTTATAAAATACAATGTGATAACTGCCACGACTTCTATATTGGAGAAACAAGTAGAAAAATGGAAACCAGATTCAAAGAACATAAAAAGTCACCTTCACATGTTTTCGAACACTGAAAATCAAATAAACACAACATAACCATCGAAAACACTCAAATACTAAATAAAGAAACAAACATAAACAAACGCAAAATTAAAGAAGCCTTACTTATACAACAACTCAAGCCCAAAATAAACCAATACAAAGGAACACCTTTATACCTATATCAAGAAATATAATCAAACATCAAGCACGCCCTCTACATTCCTACACTCAATTACACAACCCCCTTTCAAACATGTGGTCAGCTATCGGTCAGCTACATCTTTCTTTCTTTATGAACCTGACGATGAGTGAAGAAGGTCGAAACGTTGTTCGTTCCTCTACATAAAATAATTTCTAAACCAAAACCAGCCGTTTTTACACATACAAGAGAATAGCTATGGTTATACCGATACGATATTGTTTTAATTTCGCTCTGTTTCAGCGTATGATGGAGTTCAGAGTGTACTTGGAGTTTCGTATTTCTATATTTCTCGCTAGTTATCAATTGTATGGTATGAAAACGTTCAAATACTTCCCGTTCAGTAGATTGTATTCAAACGGTTTGCTATAAAGAATAAGAACTTGATTAGAATATGAACATTTGAACTCTGACCTTCGAGTAAATACAGCATGATGTATGACATCATAGCATATTTTGAAGATTACGCATTCAGTTTACATATATACACGGTGAAATAATATAGACATACAAATATATGTAAATCCACATTGCATTTTACAAAATACGTACAACTGGGTTTCTTTTCGTTTTGGAATTAAACACAAGGCTGTACAATGGGCTATATGTGCTCTGCCCACCATGGGTATCGAAATACGGTTTATACAAGTCAGCAGACATATCGCTTTGCCACAGGGGAGCGTATCAGTCTGGTATAATTTTCACAAATATTATGTATATATATCGTGTACAATAACAATTATTTTGCTTGCACCCAAACCTAATCCAAAAAGGTCAAGTTTTAACGTGTGTTTTTTTTTTAAACTGTAACACCCAAGTTTCATAATGCATCCCTAATAAGCGGTCGTGTGAAACACAGCAATCTTTGTTTATAAAAATAAGAAGTAGAACGTTTGTATGAATGCAGGAAGTATAGCCCACAACTGGAATGTCATTGTTTCCTCCTGTTCTACACAATAAGTCTTCTAACGTGACCGACACATCACAGATAAAAACGTTGTTGATGTTATAATGTCATGGTGCACAAGCAATGCGCCTGTTTCCCATGAGTAGCTAGTTTTCTGCATCAAGAGCTCAATTAATGACGAAAACAGCAGGGTTAGGGCCAAGCACAAGTGCTATTAAAGACGCTCCTAGCGGCAAGTTACGATACTACTTGCAGAATTAAGGGCTTGAAGCTACGTTTCAAAGCCTCCTCCCCGTTATGGAAACGACTGCACACGTAACGAAGGTAGTAAAGTTGTTACGTTCCTGTAATTACATATAATTAGAAGCATAATTACTGTTTAGCCTAACAAACTTCCAAAATCAAATAGAATACACGGATGAGCAGGTAATACGTTTTGTATTAACCAATATAACTAAGGTTTAAACACAATTCTATTACAAACATTAAGAATCGGTTTTATCGTTTATTCTATTATTCCAGATCAAGCACCTCACAGGTTTAGTACTTATCACAAATGAATTTCAAGTCGTCTATACTACACATTTTAAAATAAATTATTTTATACCATACTTCACGCCATTACTGTAAACGTGTCGAACGGCCGGTCACAGGAAACAAACTAATTTGAACACAATGCTCATATAGACACGAATCTATATTTTCATGTAATGAAAACTACAGAGATAGAGTTTTGACACATTGTCCTACTTCAAAATGTGAAATTTCTCGCATAAAGTTAATAACAACATCATCCCCAGGCTACATGTCTGATGTCTCATATAAAGTCAATAACAACATCATCCCCAGGCTACATGTCTGATGTCTCATATAAAGTCAATAACAACATCATCCCCAGGCTACATGTCTGATGTCTCATACAAATTCAATAACATCATCATCCCTGGGCTACATGTCTGATATCTCATATAAAGTCAATAACATCATCATCCCTGGGCTACATGTCTAATGTCTCATACAAAGTTAATATCATCATCATCCCTGGGCTACATGTCTGATGTCTCATATAAAGTCAATAACATCATCATCCCTGGGTTACATGTCTGATGTCTCATATAAAGTTAATATCATCATCATCCCTAAGCTACAAGTCCGATGTCTCATATAAAGTCAGTAAAATCATCCCTAGGCGACATGTCTGAGGTCTCATATAAAGTCAGTAAAATCATCCCTAGGCGACATGTCTGAAGTCTCATATAAAGTCAGTAAAATCATCCCTAGGCTACATGTCTGATGTCTCATATAAAGTCAATAACAACATCATCCCCAGGCTACATGTCTGATGTCTCATACAAATTCAATAACATCATCATCCCTGGGCTACATGTCTGATGTCTCATATAAAGTTAATATCATCATCATCCCTAAGCTACAAGTCCGATGTCTCATATAAAGTCAGTAAAATCATCCCTAGGCGACATGTCTGAGGTCTCATATAAAGTCAGTAAAATCATCCCTAGGCGACATGTCTGAGGTCTCATATAAAGTCAGTAAAATCATCCCTAGGCGACATGTCTGAGGTCTCATATAAAGTCAGTAAAATCATCCCTAGGCTACATGTCTGATGTCTCATATAAAGTCAATAACAACATCATCCCCAGGCTACATGTCTGATGTCTCATACAAATTCAATAACATCATCATCCCTGGGCTACATGTCTGATGTCTCATATAAAGTCAATAACATCATCATCCCTGGGCTACATGTCTAATGTCTCATACAAAGTTAATATCATCATCATCCCTGGGCTACATGTCTGATGTCTCATATAAAGTCAATAACATCATCATCCCTGGGTTACATGTCTGATGTCTCATATAAACTCAATAACATCATCATCCCTGGGTTACATGTCTGATGTCTCATATAAAGTCAATAACATCATCATCCCTGGGTTACATGTCTGATGTCTCATATAAAGTTAATATCCTCATCATCCCTAAGCTACAAGTCCGATGTCTCATATAAAGTCAGTAAAATCATCCCTAGGCGACATGTCTGAGGTCTCATATAAAGTCAGTAAAATCATCCCTAGGCTACATGTCTGATGTCTTACATAAAGATAATAACAACATCATCCCCAGGCTACATGTCTGATGTCTCATATAAAGTCAATAACAACATCATCCCTGGGCTACATGTCTAATGTCTCATACAAAGTTAATATCATCATCATCCCTGGGCTACATGTCTGATGTCTCATATAAAGTCAATAACATCATCATCCCTGGGTTACATGTCTGATGTCTCATATAAAGTTAATATCATCATCATCCCTAAGCTACAAGTCCGATGTCTCATATAAAGTCAGTAAAATCATCCCTAGGCGACATGTCTGAGGTCTCATATAAAGTCAGTAAAATCATCCCTAGGCTACATGTCTGATGTCTTACATAAAGATAATAACAACATCATCCCTAGGCTACATGTCTGATGTCTCATCTGAAGTCTACAGAAAATTTCGAACATTACTTTAAAACAAGATAGTTTGCTCAATATGTAGTTACAGTCCATTTCATCACGTCTGGTTACGCTCTATCTATCAATCGTGCATCTTGACAATAGCACTGAAACATAGATTACATTGCAAAAATTTCCACTGTAAAGCTGTAGCAGCCAAAACAAACCACTCATCTCTGATTACTTTCTATAATCCATCCAGTATACGAGGACAATGTCTTCGTATGAGATACCACGAATACTCATTTTGTTCACCACCTGCTTGAGGTATGATCGGAAGTTTCTTTATATCCGGTATATCCACATCGGTTGTCTAAAAATCCAGTTAGTTGTTTTTTCCTTCATGGATATTTTGTGTAAACAACCTGTGTACGCGTGACTCGCATGCTTTTCTACAGATGGAAATCCCTCTTCATTGTTCTTCGAAGAGTTTCCTTGAGACGTTGACAACTTTTGTGTTCATAGATTCACACCTTCTACACAACAACACCTTTTCCTTATAATGCGTGTATATTTTGGGTGGTCACTTTACGTATCCCTTTGTTCACAAATTCAATTAAGTATAAAGGTCATACCGTCTTTGAAATGTTTAATTCCTTCCATGAAAATGTTTTTATGAATATTTTATCTTTGAAAAGAATGTTACGCAACCTTCCAGACGCGAAACATTCTTTGTAGCATCACATTATTTACACACATGAAACAAGATCAAAGTGTAGTTGTATTATTGTATTCTGTTCTACCACTGCTTTATAACGACTAAGTTTGTGTAGTTATAATACATTCTGTTCTACCACTACTTTATATCGATCACGGTTGTGTAGTTCTAATACATTCTGTTCTACCACTACTTTATATCGATCACGGTTGTGTAGTTCTAATACATTCTGTTCTACCACTGCTTTATATCGATTACGGTTGTGTAATTCTAGAACATTCCTTCCTACCACTACTGTTGTGTGGTTCTAGAACATTCCTTCCTACAACTACGGTTGTGTAGTTCTAATACATTCTCTTCTACCACTGATTTATATCGACTACGGTTGTGTAGTTCTGGTACATTCATTCCTACCACTACGGTTGTGTAGTTCTGGTACATTCATTCCTACCACTACGGTTGTGTAGTTCTAGTACATTCATTCCTACCACTACGGTTGTGTAGTTCTAGTACATTCTGTCCAACCACTACGGTTGTGTAGTTCTAGTACATTCTGTCCAACCACTACGGTTGTGTAGTTCTAGTACATTCTGTCCAACCACTACGGTTGTGTAGTTCTAGTACATTCTGTTCTACCACTACTTTATATCGACTACGGTTGTGTAGTTCTAATACATTCTGTTCTACCACTACTTTATATCGACTACGGTTGTGTAGTTCTAATACATTCTGTTCTACCACTACTTTATATCGACTAAGGTTGTGTAATTCTAGTGCATTCTGTCCTACCACAACGGTTGTGTAGTTCTAGTACATTCTGTTCTACCACTACTTTATATCGACTACGGTTGTGTAGTTCTATTACATTCTGTTCTTCCACTACTTTATATCGACTACGGTTGTGTAGTTCTATTACATTCTGTTCTTCCACTACTTTATATCGACTACGGTTGTGTAGTTCTATTACATTCTGTTCTTCCACTACTTTATATCGACTACGGCTGTGTAGTTCTATTACATTCTGTTCTTCCACTACTTTATATCGACTACGGCTGTGTAGTTCTATTACATTCTGTTCTTCCACTACTTTATATCGACTACGGTTGTGTAGTTCTATTACATTCTGTTCTTCCACTACTTTATATCGACTACGGCTGTGTAGTTCTATTACATTCTGTTCTTCCACTACTTTATATCGACTACGGCTGTGTAGTTCTATTACATTCTGTTCTACCACTACTTTATATCGACTACGGTTGTGTAGTTCTATTACATTCTGTTCTACCACTACTTTATATCGACTACGGTTGTGTAGTTCTATTACATTCTGTTCTACCACTACTTTATATCGACTACGGTTGTGTAGTTCTATTACATTCTGTTCTACCACTACTTTATATCGACTACAGTTGTCTTTTAAATTTTTGATTTGCACATTCATTAAAAATTTTAATAAAACTTAATAAACCGTGTATTAAACCTGTTTAAAATTCAAGAACCACTCCACCGTAAGATTTACACTAAATATCGCATCTCAAATACACAACGAATTGTGTTAGAAAGAAAAACTGTATTAAATATTCAAGTTAGGACTAAACATTTCTAGAATAAGTGAATACATTCTAACGTGAAGTAAAACTTACGAAGTTTAAACATTACATAAGCCCAAAATGAGAACTTAAAAATTTTCGGATTCATGTACCACACCCTCTACAAAATATTACAATTCCAATAACTCCCAGAAAACGCCAATCCTTGAATCAACGGCAGCCGACAATCTTTCTTTAGATTACTTTATACACTGTTAAAGAGTTATGTAACAGAGACAAGTTAATATATCGAAGATTTCGACACACAACCTCTTCCACAAACTGAGATGCCCTTTGAATTTCTACTGTCAATGAAACAGTTTTATATTTAAAACAAAATTTATTTATTGGTATTTTTTCATTTGGAGAAGCAAAGGAAAATGTGGCCACAAATAATAATAGACGAGTGAAAGGCCAAAAAATGTAAAAGAGTGGTAAACGAGTCTGAATAAAGTTGAAAACTAACTGATTCAAAACCTGAAAAGGTCAAAGAGAATACGTCCCACCTTCTTTATTTGAGCACCTTCACGCTTTCATCCGTTGAGTTCCAGTTGTTAGAACCTTGGACAATCACATGTTATATTGTTTGACGATAATTGTTATGGTTGTTTAATGGTAAAGTATTTTATTATAGATACATTTTATTGTCCATCATTGAATTTGTTAGAAGATCTGTAGTCTGGGTAAGTACGGTTTGTAGTTTTTGTTCTCTTTTATAAACAAATCACAAGACAAAACAGTGTTAGGTACGTAGTTACACTTGATATGTAGGTTAGAATATTGTCTAGGAAGGCAGGAGAAAACGTTTCAGTAGTATGTATGTAACCCTAATGCTTACCTGTTTTTTGTTGGAAACCTTACCAATTTTTATGTAAACTTGAACTATAAGCGATATAAAGTATCTAGAACTGTTGATAACTTAAATTTTGTTTTGTTTTTCTGTGATAAAATGAAACTATTAATGTATGGGGTTCGAGTATTACATTTAATATTCAAGATTTAGAAATAAACCATTCCACCGTTAAATAACCGAAGAGAAGTTTATATAATGTTCAAATATTTTCTCTCAAGACGTTCATAGAATGCTCTTTCTTATTTGTGTGTTGTTTAGCCCAATGAGCTATGTGTGCTGTGCTCACAATTTGTATCGAAACTTGCCTTTAGTGTTACAACCCTTCGTTCTTAAAAGTGACCACTTGGAGAGAAGAGGCTATCTTCATATTTTAATTCTGTTTTGTTTTTTTATTACGAAGGGGGAGATTTTTAGCTGCAATATATTCCACATCCTTCTGTTATTGTTTATATACACATATCTATCTTCTGTCATACAAAGGTTAAAAAAGTTAATTTTTAGTCCTAAGACAATATAAATCAGACGCGACTGTCAATTCATTCAGAAGGTTTATAAATTCCCCTGTCGTCAGTTTTAAGAAACTCATAGCGGCTGTTACCAACGCCCAAAACTTAACCATTTAATACGCCCATTACACAAGGCCGGCCAGAATGCGCCGTGGGCTACTTCACGGGTTGTTCAAGTCGGAGATTTTTACTTGTACTTCGATATCCTGCCCAGGACTTGTAGCGATTTCACTTATTTTTATTATTTTGGTCATCGATCATTGCTTTCTCATTATAGTGATCCACCCATTTTGTAGAAAACCTTACACCTGATGTATGTGCTTCAAATGGAGTAATTTATTTACGAATTTCCCTTTGTAAGACATCCCATCAACCAGCGCGACACATAAGGATACGATGAGAGAATGTTAGAGTGTAAAAACACTTCAACTGGACTACATAATGATACACGAACATACATACACAAAGTTCAGGTAAGTAAACTTCCAAATATACTTTACACGATTCTTGATTTTACCTGATAGTTTCATTCATTCACGCTGTCCGAAGATAATATGTTGACATTCATCTGGCTAAGATCTGTGTGTAGCTACATCAGATATTCATTCACGTTGACTAAAGGTAATGAATAATAAATGTTGACAATGATATGTCTCCGATCTGTCTGTAACTGCTTCAAATGTTCATTCTCGCTGCTTGAAGGTAATGTTATATTTTGAAAGTGATCTGGCTAGGATCTGTTTGTAACTGCTTCAAATGTTCATTCTCGCTGTCTGAAAGTAATGTTATATTTTGAAAGTGATCTGGCTAGGATCTGTTTGTAACTGCTTCAAATGTTCATTCTCGCTGCCTAAAGGTAATGTTATATGTTGAAAATTATCTGGCTAGGATCTGTTTGTAACTGCTTCAAATGTTCATTCTCGCTGCCTAAAGGTAATGTTATATGTTGAAAGTGATCTGGCTGGGATCTGTTTGTAACTGCTTCACATGTTCATTCTCGCTGCCTGAAGGTAATGTTATATGTTGACTATCATCTGGCAAGAAATGGACAAGATTATGTCATCCTCGAGTATCATAAAGTCGAAAGTCTTTATTACATCGTACAAATTGCACGAGGATTTAGTACCATCAAACCTTGTACAAATAATACTAGTAACTTGTATTATAAACACATCCCTTACAAACGACTAGCAGTCACGCAGAAATAACAAAATAGGGTAAAACCAATTCAAGTTAGTTAATACAACAAAATACGAGGTTTTGAAAACAATCTGCGAAAGGAAGATGAAGGTAATAGAGCGCACATCAAACGTATCAAAATGAAAAACAGCATGGCGTACACGTCGAACGGATCGAAATGAAAAACAGCATGGCGTACACGTCGAACGGATCGAAACGAAAAACAGCATGGCGTACACGTCGAACGGATCGAAACGAAAACAGCATGGCGTACACGTCGAACGGATCGAAACGAAAACAGCATGGCGTACACGTCGAACGGATCGAAACGAAAAACAGCATGGCGTACACGTCGAACGGATCGAAACGAAAACAGCATGGCGTACACGTCGAACGGATCGAAACGAAAACAGCATGGCGTACACGTCGAACGGATCGAAACGAAAACAGCATGGCGTACACGTCGAACGGATCGAAACGAAAACAGCATGGCGTACACGTCGAACGGATCGAAACGAAAAACAGCATGGCGTACACGTCGAACGGATCGAAACGAAAAACAGCATGGCGTACACGTCGAACGGATCGAAACGAAAAACAGCATGGCGTACACGTCGAACGGATCGAAACGAAAAACAGCATGGCGTACACGTCGAACGGATCGAAACGAAAAACAGCATGGCGTACACGTCGAACGGATCGAAACGAAAAACAGCATGGCGTACACGTCGAACGGATCAAAACGAAAAACAGCATGGCGTACACGTCGAACGGATCAAAACGAAAAACAGCATGGCGTACACGTCGAACGGATCAAAATGAAAAACAGCATGGCGTAAAAGAATGAAAAAATATAAAATTCACTTACTAAGCACACTAGGTAACAGTGATTAAGCACACTAGATAACAGTGATTAAGCACACTAGATAACAGTGATTTAAATGTTTGGAGAATAAAACAATGAGTATAAGATAATTCGAAAGAAGATGGCGTCAGTTGAAAGCAAGTTAAATTGTCCGCGAACAGAGAAGTAAACCAAATTACATCATAGCCGGGTTTTAACAAGTTAAATTGTCCGCGAACAAAGAAGTAAACCAAACTACATCATAGCCGGGTTTTAACAAGTTAAATTGTCCGTGAACAGAGAAGTAAACCAAACTACATCATAGCCGGGTTTTAACAAGTTTAATTGTCCGCGAACAGAGAAGTTAACCAAACTACATCATAGCCGGGTTTTAACAAGTTAAATTGTCCGCGAACAGAGAAGTAAACCAAACTACATCATAGCCGGGTTTTAACAAGTTAAATTGTCCGCGAACAAAGAAGTAAACCAAACAACATCATAGCCGGGTTTTAACAAGTTAAATTGTCTGCGAACAGAGAAGTAAACCAAACTACATCATAGCCGGGTTTTAACAAGTTAAATTATATTTTAATCTATCAGCTATTTTTGTCAGCATGATTTAAGAAAAAGGAAAACGTGATCGGGGTAAAAAGAATGAGTCTTACATGTGATGTTGAAAATAACAGTTTATCGCAAAATTCGAAGTTTATACGAATATCCGTTACCATGCCAACAAGATCTACGACAACGAATTATAAGATGTTTGTTAATTATGTATTTTAAACCTTATCGACACGAAATGTGGCACATGAAGTAACTGGCGAGACACGTCTAAGATACAGCCACTGAACGAGCAACAGTCAATGCCTCTCATTGTCTGGACGACTGCCAAATAGTGAAATTGACTGTTACGGTTATAATGCACCATAAAGTGCGAAGGTTCAGCGACGTGTCGCGGCTCTGACGTTGGACCTATTCACCCATAAGCTCTCTCAATAATGCCTAGAACACAAATAGCCCTGCATATTATTCATAATGTTCACATTGCTCAGAATTCAGTATACTATATATTTACATAACAGAAACTGTGTTTCATTAATAAGGTTTGACTGTTCAAAAGACTTACCGTTTGGTTTGGACTTTTTAAAACAAATATAAATTAAATTGCATATTTATTTCTATAGAAAAATTATATTACATACAGAAGAAATAGTACAGTTACTTATAGACTACAAAGTAAACATACATAGAAATACATGCTGTTTATAACGTTAATTCCGAATTTAGGCCTCATGTTATGCAGTAAACAGCCTTTCTTCAACCCTAGTATGAACAATGTGAAAACTACACCAGGCAATTTTCACCATATACAGCTGCATACACCCTTGTGCAAATTAATTGAAACAAATGGTTATTTCACAATATTTTCAGCATGGCGGCCGGTGTAGGCTCGCTGTATCCGCTGATTTCCTTTAATTGTCATTTTTACACACATCATTAGCTGTGTTTTGCAGTACGGTCGATCTATTTTTGGGATATATGACGAAATTTTGAGGAATATTACGTCATTCGAAATTGCGTTAGAAGGGCAAGGAGACCAGTCAAAAACAACTTTTACCAACTCAATGAAGAAAAAACGGTATTAATGGGGTCTGAAATATAAGAACTGACAAGAACAATGGAGGAAGGTGTTATTCAGTGACGAGACTCATTTCTTCATACAGGGTCAAAGAAGTCTGCATGTTCGCAGATCTCCAGGTAAGAAACTTCGAGAATCTCACATCAATCAGTTCGTAAAACATTCCTTGAAGAAGATGTTTTGGGGCTTTTTCAGCTACTATGACGTCGGAGGGTTACATATCGTAGAAGGTATGATGCGAGGACCACAGTACATCGAAGTTTTGCAGAGAAGAGTCGTTCCAGAATTGAAAAAGATTTCCAGATGGATCTGGCATTTTTCAGCAAGATCTGGCTCCGTGCCACACATCGAAACTTGTGAAGAATTTTATGACTACAACGCGAATAAAGGTGCTGGACTGGCCTGGAAACTCTCCGGACTTAAATCCTATTGAAAATCTTTGGACGATTTACAAAGAAAGACTTCGGGGGAAAAGATTTTACTACGAAAGATAATCTAATTGAGTCCATAATTGAGGTGTGGTGCTGCGATCCAAAAATTAGTAAAGATTGCAGTCAACTCGTGGACTCGATGTCAAAGCGGATTAATGATCTTCTGAAAAATAAAGGCGGTCATATCATGTATTAATTTGCGAGTATTTTTTGGATTCTCAGAAATAAGACGCAAAAAAATTGAAAAAATCGTAATTTTCCGTCTTGTTTCAATTAATATGCACAAGGGTGTACAATAAGCTTTGACGATAAGTAATTTGTGAGAAACTAGGGAGATGGTATATTACAATCTTAAGCCGGGGATTATGGGAGTTTTCTTGCTTAATTTGAGGTTTGAAAAATTAATAACTACCACACATAGTTAAAATAAATAAAACCATTTAAATATTTCTAATTCGAGACAAAGTATGGCCTTAAAAAAGTTACCTCAACGTTTTGCGAAGTCATGGATTGGCCTTATTTAAAAATATTTTTAACAATGTAACTATTTTAATCTTCAGTGATATAATATTTATTATTTTAAAATTATACAATAAGCGTCACTAATCGATATCAAGTAAAAAAAAAAAGTTGTTATAATTTGTACAGAAAGACCAGAATATAAAGAAAGGAAGACGACAGACACACTTCGATTCTGAAGCAAAATTCGAACCGCCGTTAAAACAATAAAATGTATAGATTTGTACATTACTTAAATGAGACTGAACTACACAGACAGTGCAGCGTTCAGTCACGGAAAATATACTGGAGAAAAGCCAGAAATGATAAAGTAAAATAAACGTTATTCGAAAAATGGCAGCTTTAACTGTGGAATATGTAGGTTAAAGATATATATAGTAAATACATGTTTCGACTAAACAATTTTGGACAAGAAATGTTGTAAAAAAGCTTCAAAACAATGTAATTGAGATCTACTGTTAATATAGGATCAGCATGGCCAGGTGGTTAAGGCACTCGACTCGTAATACAAAGGTCGCAGGTTCGAATCCCCGTCACACCAAACACTCGCCCTTTCATCAGTGGGTGCATTATAATGTTACAGTCAATCCCACTATTCGTTGGTAAAAGAGTAGCCCAAGAGTTGCGGTGGATGGTGATGACTTGTTACCTTCACTCTAGTCTTACACTGCTAAATTAGGGGCGGCTAGCGCAGATAGCCCTCGTGTAGATTTGCGCAAAATTGAAAACAAACCAAACTGTTAGTATATCAAAACATCACTCCTACTTGTTAGACGATGACTGCACACTGGGCTATTTGGGCTCTTTCCACCTTGAGGAATTGACTCCTTGATTTTAGCGTGAACTTGCCCACTGTAAATTATATAATTAATATACAGTTACGTTAAGAATCGCAAAATAATAAACATTCAAGTTTCGACCAGGCGATCACTGCTAAAATATTTCACCAAAGGAAAGTAACGAATGAGGTGTTGATTGAAACTGCGATCAGAAAGAAAAGTCATACATAAAGATTTTCACTCACCAATAGGCGAGTACAATAAAACTACACCGCACAATAAAGTTTTTTGCTTCTTGAACACTGTCGGGTGTTCCTTATAGATTTTTGACTGCTGATCACGAAAATCACATCCAAATTTGCCCATCACTTACCGTTTCATCGAAATCTTCAGTTTTGCTACAATGGAAAAACAATATCAGGGCAACTGGAATCCGTCAATGCTTGCTGACTACTGTTGGACACTGCAACGTGATGCACCGGACATTGAATACAAAGGAAAATCAGGAGCAAAACACTTTTAATTATGTTAAACTTAATAGCGCATTAGAAACATAAACGCAATTAAATGCGTTATCGCCGGTAAACAGTTAACTGTTTATTTCCCAGAGTTCCTACGTGATGAAGCAAAACCAAAACTATATTTGTGCATACCCACCAGGTACCTGTCACAATAAGCAAAAACTTTTCTAAAAATATTGTTGTGCAGTGAACTATCGGTTTTAGGAGTCGCATCCTTTTGATGTCTATTCAACAACAATATGGTAAACAACGATTTATAAGTATAACGAAATGATTTATTTTAATCATTAGGGGAGCACGACTCACAATCTGAAGGTCGCAGGTTCGAATCTCCATCTTACTAAATACGCTCGCCCTTTCGACCGTGGGGGCGTTATAAGGTGAGGGTCAATTTCACTATTCGTTGGTGAAAGAGTAGCCCAAGAATTGACGGCGAATGGTGATGACTAGCTGTCTTCTCTCTAGTCTCACACTGCTAAATTGGGAACGGCTAGCTCAGATATCCCTCGTGTAACTTTGGACGAAATAAAAAAAACAAACTATTTTTGGGGAACATACTAAATGTTTCGACAAAATATTTGTCTGTCTCCTTCAGGGACATCAATATTTTTTTTTCAAATCTTTTAGCATGTTCTCTAAAAATAAATCATTTCATTATGCTTACACATTGTTGTTTACTTCATTATTATATTAGCATAATGTGCTTCCATACTCTGGTATTTTAACTTATTTTATTTCGTTTGGAATAACAAGTGCTCATAGTCGTTAGTTGTCACTAATATGTCCCTAAATACGGTTTAGGTTTACTTGATGTATCTTCGAGAAACAAAACATTTGCAACACTGAATTACGATTTTAAAGACGACACCACACGCTCAGGGCACAGCGGAACTCTGGTTTGGATACTCGTGTAGCTAGGTTACAAACATACAAACACCCTATGCCAATAAATTGAAAACTGGACACCATTACATGACTAGATAAATCTAATAATTGTACTAGTTTCTATACATAGGAGTTACGGTTTGTTTACTTATGATAGGATAAAACCAAACAAATCCATCTATTCACACGAAAGCAGTCAATAGTATAAGTATAGGCCAGAGAAAGTTTTGGATATGATTTAAACCATATAATGGCGCTAACGAGCAGAAAATTCTGAGGATTGGTTGTTTGTTTTTTTGAATTTCGCGCAAAGCTACTTGAAAGCTATCTTCACTGGCCGTCCCTAATTTTGCAGTTTAAGACTAGAGGGAAGGCAGCTAGGCATCACCACCCACCGTCAACTCTTGGGCTACTGTTTTATCAACGAATAGTGGGATTGACCATCATATATAACGCCCCCAAGACTGAAATGGCGAGCATGTTTGGTGCGACTGATATTCGAACCCGCGACCTTCAAATTACGAGTTTAACGTCTTAACCCACCTCGCGAAGCCAGGCAATTCTGAGGAATTTGTTGGTGGTTTTATAATATCAACTGTATTAGTCGGTTTAGAACAGAGTCACAGTAGGTCGCCTGCTGCGGTCATCGCGGGGAATCGAACCCCAGTTCTTACTGTTGTATGTCTCTGTAACATTACATACGTTACAATATATCGTGAAATCCTGCAATGTTGGTGTTGTTTCTTAGTGAGTTATAAATGTTTTACTAAACAACCGACCAGGTGAGCTAAAACGGCAAACTTAAGGTCGTAGGTTTAAATCCCGTTATTCCAAACATGCTCGCTCTTTCAACTCTGTGAGCATTATAATCCCGGTGTTTGTTGATAAAAGAGCGACCCAAACATTGTTCTTCCCTCTAGTATATCACTGCTAAATTAGCGGTTAGGATAGATAGTCTTCGTGTAACTTTGCGTGAAACTCAAATTACATCACTAAGCAATCGTTGTAATACGTTATAAAATGAATTGTAAAAAGACAAATACGACTATTCATTCAGTGGATAATTGTTAAATTTACAGACTTACACCGCTAAAATACGGAGTTCGATTCCTTGCGGTAGATACAGGAATCTGTCATTGTGTAGTTTTGGCCCGAAAGACAACTTGAACTTGTCACACATAACAGAAGTATTATTTAACATATAAACTGTATAGTACAATGAAATTTGTTTGTTGTTTATTTTATATAGTTCAAAGCGACATCCTTTGTCAAACAAACAAATTCTCCATCACATCAATTTCTTACGTTTGACTGAACTTTTTATGGTAAAACAAATCGTATCTGATTACCATTTAACTGGCATGTGATAAATTGTATAAATGAAAAAACATGAAAGAGAATTGATTTACTTTTCTGTGTGAGAAAATTAAAACAATTACTAAAAACAAACAAACCAGTGGATGCTAAATACGCCCAAGTGTAAATTATCTGATTAAAGGTTCACAGCTACATGAGCCAAAGTTACGAATCCCATACTCAAACTTCGTGGTTGAACTTGGAATTGAAGAACAGTAATACACGCGATTTATTCATGAAACGTATCGATCCATAGTTTCATTTAGCTAATCAGTATCGATTAAACCCAACTGCTCCAACATGCATCAGTTCGCGTTCGAACAGGATAATTCAGACTGTTTAGGGAACAACAAAATTTCTACATACGAAGCATCTCGTCAGGGTTTACCTTTTTGTAATCTTGTCTTATTTAAACTGAAATAAGATACGAAGCAAAAACATGAAACACAGTTATAGAGTGAAAACGATGATTAATGACCAATGTGTAGTTGTCATTCGTGAGATAAAGAGTATTATGAAATTAGAAAATGATAAAACAACTAATACTTATCTTGTATTTCTTCGCTTAACTACACAATGGCTTATCTGTTCTGAGCTCATCACGGGTATCGAAATCCGATTTTTAGAACTATAAACTTTCAGATTTCTTAGTTGCTAGAGGTTTCAATTGTAATATTAGGAATACTCAAACTATCAGAAATATGTTCAGTAAGAAATCTTTTAAAAACAATTTTCATCAAAAGAAGCCAGTCCAATGTTACCGTCAACTACAAATTTAATTTTCATCAAAAGAAGCCAGTCCAATGTTACCGTCAACTACAAATTTCCTCCAACAAGACAACGATATGAACCTACATCCTAAAGATCGTCAGCTTATGTTAATGAACGATTTGGTCACTTTTGTTCTTTTTTTAAGTTTTATTGAATAGAAACGAGGCTTTTATTAAATAAAAAATAAAATAACTATATTGGTTATCCGAGACTAGATTTTGGTCTGATCAAATAGTGACCAATACTTCAACACTAAGGGTACGAACAAAAACGTGATACCTCAGTATTTCAAGCAGCTTACTTCGTAAAAATACAGACAATTCAATAAAGGGTGAGAACGGTTTGTTAGGTTGACCAAATGTAAAATAACCAACCTTCTCTCCTGCACTGACTATCACTGAGGAAAGCGACTTATAAAAATGACCATAATAGAGAGTCATGTGAACACTAGGGTCTTCTACGTTGTTTGCAGAACAACGACTGATTTTCATCTTCTGAAGTACCGACGCCATCAGATGTCTCAGCATTTCCTTGAGAGACATTATAAACAACGTTTTACGATGAACTTTGATCAGAAAATAGCAATGAATTTACGCATTGGGTTCACATTAAAACTGCTAGAGAGAATGTTAGATGCATGCTCTTTTACTGAGGTCCTATCCTCGTGTAAAGGACTTCTTCCAATTCTTTCAAACTGTACTTTAATGTACTGGATAAGAGCAGCAGTAGCTGTACCTACAATAAACATGGCGGAACTACTAAGTACTTAACAGTAGTAAATATTCGACTTATTTTTCTTTTGTGAATCATGCGTTGTTTAGACGTTCAGTTGAAGTAAGTTACCTAAAAAAATTACAAAAACTGTAACACTGCGAGTTAAGTAACTAATTACATCAACGTGTTTGTATTTAGATAGATGCACGATCCTTCAGGGGTGCAAAAGTTTTGAATTCAAGCTGACAATAATGAGTGACAATATCAATAGTATAATTGAAACCTTTTTATAGAACGTATTATTGGAAACCTACTTAGAGAAAGAAATGGGAAAGAGCAGCAGTAGCTGTACCTACAATAAACATGGCGGAACTACTAAGTACTTAACAGTAGTAAATATTCGACTTATTTTTCTTTTGTGAATCATGCGTTGTTTAGACGTTCAGTTGAAGTAAGTTACCTAAAAAAATTACAAAAACTGTAACACTGCGAGTTAAGTAACTAATTACATCAACGTGTTTGTATTTAGATAGATGCACGATCCTTCAGGGGTGCAAAAGTTTTGAATTCAAGCTGACAATAATGAGTGACAATATCAATAGTATAATTGAAACCTTTTTATAGAACGTATTATTGGAAACCTACTTAGAGAAAGAAATGGGAAAGAGCAACAGTAGCTGTACCTACAATAAACATGGCGGAACTACTAAGTACTTAACAGTAGTAAATATTCGACTTATTTTTCTTTTGTGAATCATGCGTTGTTTAGACGTTCAGTTGAAGTAAGTTACCTAAAATAATTACAAAAACTGTAACACTGCGAGTTAAGTAACTAATTACATCAACGGACGTCACGTGTTTGTATTTAGATAGATGCACGATCCTTCAGGGGTGCAAAAGTTTTGAATTCAAGCTGACAATAATGAGTGACAATATCAATAGTATAATTGAAACCTTTTTATAGAACGTATTATTGGAAACCTACTTAGAGAAAGAAATGGGATACAGTTAATTAAAGATAAGTAAAAAAAAATACACAAAGTTGAGTAGTCCACACAAGTATCTTTGTTTTGTTAGATGTTGCTTAGTTCTACTCGAGAGATATCTGCGCAATACGTCCTTAAGTTTGAAGGGACAAACTGGCGGGAAGACAGCTAGCCAACGTCATCCACTGCCATCTTTCGTGTTACCAATAAAGACTGGAAATGGTTGCGGCAGTGTAATTCCCTCACAGCTGAAAGGATGAGAATGTTTGCGGACGGTATTTGAGCCTCCGACTCACAGATTGCAAGTAGAGTACACCCTAACCATAAGGCTATGCCAGGTTAGCCACAAAGGATTAATTAGGTAATAAAACACTAGATGCAGTGTTCCTGGTTGTCGAAAATAAATACAACAACCATCTGGTCATAAGCACAAAAACAAATCTTTACAAAATTCCCTTTACATGATAAAAACGTAGAGTCATATATGGTCTCAACGTTCTAACAAAAACAGAATGTAAGATTGCAGTCTCATATCTTGATTAGTACTGACTGTTTAACCTGTATAAGAAACAAGGGAACCAGCGACCAATGTCTAAACCAGGATATATCAGCACATAATTAACACTTCAAACAGATGGAACTTGGTAGACCCTTATAATTACAGAATTGAGAAAAATAGCTGCACATTTCACTTAAAGTAACCATGGTTTTGTTTATAAAGGTATCATCAGGTATAGACTGAAACAGCTTGTAGAAAAGTGCAAATTTGCTTGACAAAAACCGGTTGAAATTCGGAATACTATTTACTCTTCTCCCCACACCACCTGCCTCAAGGTGAACGCCAAGGTAACCAACCGGTTTTTGGTTAAACAAATGTAAACATTTCTACAACTTGTTGCAGTCTACATCTGACGATACCTTTATTGACGAAACCACGGTTACAATAAAAAAACTAATTAAGAAATACAAATATTTTTGTTTCCTAAAATCTGTAGTATTGGTATTTATTTTATGAATGAAAGTGTCATTAAAAATTTAATAGCAACAAATTCGTACCAGAGTAACACTGATTGAAAACTTACAAAGCTGTGAAGCGTAGAATAGCCTAGTGGGTCTCAAGTTTGAATTCCATCATCAAATACGATCCTCTTTCAGCCGTGGGAGGTTTATAAAGTGACGGTCAATCTCATTGTTTATTGGTGAAAGAGTTGTCGGTGGATAATTCTGACTACCTGTTTTCCACTTAGTCTATCACTTCGAAAGTAAGGGCGGTTACTGTAGATAACCGTCGTGTAATTTCGCGGGAAATTCCAAAAAACAAAAGGACAAGTACTGTAAAGCCCGTTTCACATATTGATTATTCACATAAATTTAAGCCTAAATTTAGAGGTTCAAATAAACAATTTTAGTCCTCGTGAGTAATAAGTTCAACGGATATAAAGTTCCACATTAGGTTCAGCGCATTTGTTACTACCTTCATGTATATTAAGATGGAACATTGGTATCAGAAAGTTCTGTTTTTTAGTGCATTTTTCATGTCATCTTAGTGCATTTTAGGTAAGTTTTCAGCTGATATTTCTAGCAAGCATTCACATCAAGACACTGTACATAGATTACTTGAGACTGGAGTAATTACTCAGACACTATACATGAACAATAAAATTACTCAGACACTATACATGAACATGTTGATTTTTCAGTCACTTTACGTTAACATGTTGATTTTTCAGTCACTTTACGTTAACATGATGACTACTTACTCACTTTACGTTAACATGATGACTACTTACTCACTTTACGTTAACATGATGAGGTTTTCGGTAATGTTATCCTGAAATACAAAAGAATAACAATAGTGATCCAGTCAGCAGGTTTTAGCAACGCCATCTGTCTACACTTAAACTCTTCTTTAAAAAACACCGTTGATATAAAAGTTGTTCGTGCTATATAACATAACCAGTTCAGATCGTATTCTCAGATATATACTCTTTCATATGTGAATGGTTAAGTTGATGATAGATTTGATTCGAATTTCGCGCAAAGCAACATACAAATTATCCAGGTTAGTCGTTCTTAATTCAGCAGTGAAAGACTAGAGAAAACGCACATATTCATCACAACCCATTGAAAATTCTTGTATTACTCTTACCAACGAATAAAGTGATGAACCGTCATGTTAGAACGCCAGCACTGCTGCAAGTGTTCGGTGGGGCGAGGATTCGATCCCATGAAACTCAAATTACGAATTCAGTGCTATAATCACATGGCCATGCCAAATAGCAGAAAACCTGTTATCATATGGAGGTTCTAGTATGTTTCATCCAAAGTTTGTTAGCTATGAAACAATGGGAAAGGATCTTCGGGTGAGGAAAACTGGCTCAGATGTAGGATGTTTGAGTTTGGGAAACAGAGTGGTCTGACGTTTTTCGAAATTGGAGAACAGAATAGTCTGAGTTAGTAAAACTGGTATAAGTGTAGAGTCTTTTGTTATGGTATATATATACCTGTTAATATTATGGTCTTTGGTTACGGCAAACAAATTGATCTACATTTAGGGTCTTTAGGTATGGGAGACAGACTGGTATAGATTTAGGGCAGTGGTTCAATCGAACCCCAGGGTTTCGGTGAGTCAGTCTCAGGAGTTCGGCAGAAGTCAACACACACACACACACTGTGTGTGTGTCCGTTCCGTTCACCCCACACTTGGCCATCATTGGCTGCAGCTAATCACGTCACATCACTTGGCCTTAATATCTGTACTGCAGGGAACTTCGTGCGCTTAGCAATCGACTTGTGACTGTAGTAATCGTGCGTCATTTTTGATTTTTTTTCCTAATCTTTCAATCTCTTCATACTAACTATATCAAGCAAAAACAGAAAGTAGTCGGACGAATACGTACAATATGGATTAACGTGTATAACAGTACATGATGAGTCAGCATCCTCAATGCATGATTTGCAATGCCAAGTTGAGCAATTCTAGTCTAGCACCGGGAAAACTAAGAGAACACTCCCTAAAGCTGCATGGAGATGGGAAATGCAAAAACACAACGCTTGCTGAATTCAAGGTAAAGAGAGCCAGGTTCGATGAAAAGGCTACTTTGCCTGTTCTCGGCTTTGTACCTATCGACAAACTAATCCTCACAGCATCGTACGAAGTTGCGTACTTGACTGCAAAGCAGGGAAAACCACACACCATTAGTGAAGCACTCGTAAACCCAGCTTCGTTGAAGATGGCGAATATCATGCTGGGAAAAGCTGCTGAAAATAAGTTATCCCAAATTCCTCTTTCAAATGACACCATCAGCAGCAGAATAGATGACATGAGTGATGACATCTTGACTCAAGTAGTTGTAGATCTGATTTCAAGCCCAGCAAAATTCAGCCTTCAACTCGACGAGACCACCGACGTTTCCAATCTAAGCCAGTTTGTTGTATTCATGTGCTATGTGAAGAACGACGAGATAAAAGATTTTTTATTTTGTAAGCCTCTTACAACAACAACTAAGGCAGCTGACGTGAAGAAACTTGTGGATGACTTCTGCAGAGACAATGATCTTTCGTGAGATATGGTTTCTTCAGTTTGTTCGGACGGAGCTGCAGTCATGCTAGGACGAAACTCTGATTTTGATGCGATAGTGAAAGCCGATGCACCACACACCACTGTAACGCACTGTATTCTGCACAGGCATGCGTTGGCAACAAAAACCTTGCCTTCAAAACTGGCAGAAGTATTAAAAATTGCTCTGAATTCGAGGTACTTCTGTACCATTCTAACGTTCTGTGGTTAACCCGGGTAAAGGTGCTGAATCGTGTTTTTGCCATGCGTGTGGAATTAGCCCTGTTTTTGCGAGAGCACCAACATTGTCACGCAGATTGCTTTGAAAAATCTGAGTTCATTCTTATTTTGGCGTACATGGCCGATATCTTCAATCATCTCAATCAACAGATGCAGAGCGGTGGAGTCAACATCATTGAAGTGGAAGAAAACCTGAAGGCTTTTCAAAAAAAGCTACCATTATGGAAACAACAAAGAGAGAATGATAACTTCGCAAACCTTCCCCTGCTGGACGACTGTGTAAGTAAGATCGAAGATGTGTCTGAAATCGGAGACATTTCTGTACCCGGGGAACTGAAGCAAGCAATTGCCATGTACTCAGATGAGCTCGCAAAGTCTCTCGACGGATACTTCCCCACCAGAGAGTCATATCCAGCATGGGTGAGACAGCCGTTCACGTTTAGTGTTGCGACAACAGATGTCAATGATGAATACCTCGACAAAATCATTGAACTTCAGCAGAGCCAGGTTCAACAGCAACTTTTCAGAACAACAACGCTCTCAACGATTTAGTGTCACCAAATCGTAGCGTACCCTCTTATTGCTAAGAAAGCCCTTGAGATACTCATAATGTTTGTTACAACGTATCTTTGCGAGCAATCCTTTCCGAGGATGGTAGACATAAAAACGAAGAATTTTGTTTGTTTGTTTTGGAATATCGCACAAAGCTACTCGAGGGTTATCTGTGCTAGCCGTCCCTAATTTAGCAGTGTAAGACTAGAGGGAAGGCAGCTAGTCATCACCACCCACCGCCAACTCTTGGGCTACTCTTTTACCAACGAATAGTGGGATTGACCGTCACATTATAACGCCACCATGGCTGGGAGGGCGAGCACGTTTGGCGCGACTCGGGCGCGAACCCGCGACCCTCAGATTACGAAGCGCACACCTTAACGCGCTAGGCCATGCCAGACCCAAAAACGAAGAAAAGGAACAGACTTTGTTGCGAAAATGATATGAGAGTGGCACTTGTCAAGGTGAAGCCGCGTATTTCTGAACTTGTCTCTGAAAGGCAACAGCAAAAGTCACATTGATTTGCAGTAAATATTCATTAAGTTATGTTTTTGTTTTTGTGTGAAATTTATGTTTTGTTGGTTTTGTTCTTTGGATACATTGATATTGTGTGCAACTGAAGCATGGTTCATTTTGTGCACTGATAAAATATCTACTTATGTTTTGTATTTGTAAAAATCATATTTTATTTTTCCAATTACGAAGGGTAATTGGTAACTGGTATAGATGTAGGGTCTGTGAGTTTGAGAGACACACATCTAGGTTTAATCAGTATGGAATAATTTTGGATGCAGAAAACTTTGGTCTTGAGTATACATGTTCAAATATTAACAACATTTTCATCAAATACTAAAATGGTCAGAAATTAGCGACTGTTTCGGTAATCACAGTATCTAGCAAATGGTAAAAAAAGACTAAAGCTGTAAAGTAAAGATAGGTTAACATCAGAGCTTTTGAGTAATAGAAAGTTTGCGCTCACTGGTTCACTTCTTGCAGAGATATCTTCATCTGAAAATAAGACCTCTCTGGTGTCAAGAGTTTATCAATCACTTTCTGAAAAGTAATAAAACATCTAATTTCAGTGCTAAGCTGGTCAATATGCGCGAGTAAAATATGTGTGGTCTCTCTCCATATTATCTTACAACATTAAAAGGATTTCACGGGAATGTTCTATCGATGATCTAAATGCTTCTATATTGTCAGTTATCTTTATGGTAGTAATATGAATGTTCTGTCTATGGTCTAGAAGTTTCTATATTATCGGTTATCTTACGATCTTTACTTTCATGAAAATAAAAAAACTATATAATAAATGAACATAGTTTATCATACATTTTAAACAATAAAAACTTCGAACGTCTTAAGCTGTATACAAATAATTTTGTTAAAATGTTTTTCTTCATCTAAGATATTTAAACTATACTGATCAATACATGGAAAACTTCTTCACTAGATAGTAAAACGTTACTGTATATATTTTGGTTGAAAAGAATCGATGGAATTAACACCTAATTAGCTCTATAATTAGCACCTAGTTATCCAAGTAATTTAACACCTTATTAGCCAAGCAACGATACAGGAAGTGGTCGCCGCCATATTTCGTTGTTTTATTCCCGACAGAGGGCGCCATACGACCAAGATTTTTCTCTTTTTTTTCAAACGTAAACAACAAATATTATTTAAATACCAGTTTATCGTGAATTAAAACAGTCGTGACTCAGCTTTACTCCACCGAGGTGATGGCAATGAGGTATAAAATGGGACTAAGTTTAAAATAAACTACTGTACGGCATCAGCTCAGGGGTGCGGATAGATAACATTATCCACCACTTTTCACTGTTGTTCTTTCAAAACACATGATCTGAACCTCTGTCGGAGATATGAAATGAACACGTTGATACAATGTTCGTTTTGTTTTTAATTTCGCGCAAAGGTACCCAAGGGCTATCTCCACTAGCCGTCCCTAATTTAGCAGTGTAAGACTGGAGAAAAGGCAACTAGTCATCACATTATTACGCCCCGACGGCTGAAAGGGCGAGCATATTTGGTGCGACGGGGATTCGAACCCGCGACTTTCAGATTACGAGAAGAACGCCTTAACCCACCTGAACATGCCGGGCCTGTATTGTTAATATTCCTAATATTGTTAATGCATTGTTAATACATTGTTAATATCACTAGTATTGTTAATACCAGTTTATTGTTATTCTTGGTTTAAAATGTCAACATCGCTTTACATTTGAAGAACTCAAGGTCAAGGGTCGTCTTAATATCATTTTTCATCTACAAAATGCTAAGGTTCTACAATACGCCAATACACGAGGTATGTGGTTCTAGACAACAGCATTTTATATAGTCTGGGGGTTTTGTAATGAAGTTTCAAGAGAAAAGTAGAAACACAAGTCTTTGCCAGGTATCCAGATGTCAGAATAAATAATCAAATAAGATTTCAATAAAGAATGGTGTTATAAAAATATATAAAAAAAACGGCTGGTATGGATTGTGAAAGCACAATGTAAAGGAGCGAACAACGTTTCGACCTTCTTCAGTCATCGTCAGGTTTCCAAAGAAAGAAAGAGGTAACTGACTGACATGGCTGACCACATGTTTGAAGGGGGTTGTGTAATTAAGTGTAGAAATGTGGAGGGTGTGCTCAGATGTTTAGTTATATTTATTAATATAGGTATAAAGGTGTTCCTTTGTATTGGTTTATTTTTGGATTGAGTTGTTGTATAAGTAAGGCTTCTTTAATTTTGCCTTTGTTTAGGTTTGTTTCTTTATTTAGTATTTGGGTGTTTTATATGGTTATGTTGTGTTTATTTGATTAATGGTGTTCGAAAACGTGTGAAGGTGACTTTTTGTGTTCTTTGAATCTGGTTTCCATTTTTCTATTTGTTTCTCCAATATAGAAGTCGTGGCAGTTATCACATTGTATTTTATAAATAATGTTGGTGTGGTGTTTGTCAGTGTAATTTTTACACAGTATAAACCTTAGTTTTGTGCCTGGTTTATGAATAAATTTGGTATTAACTGGAATGTCATATTTTGTTACTAGTTTTTGCCAAATGTTGGTTATTTTTCTGCTGATGTCGGGAATATATGGTATGTAGCAGTATATGGTTTCGTGATTTTTAATTTGTGGGATAGATTTACTTTTGTCACTTTATTTTGCTTTTTGTCTAGGTGTGTGTGTCTGTGTGTGCGTGTGTGTGTGTCTGTGTGTGTGTGCGTCTGTGTGTGTGTGTGTGTGTGTGTGTGTGTCTGTGTTCTCTTCGGTTTGTGGAGGAAACTTATTGATGTTGATGAACTAACACACATTACACCACTAGTAACAGTACATGCTCATACGATCGTAAAGAAACTAAAAAACTTAAACCAAAGAATTATCAATAGAAGAAATGACATCTATCTCATTCAACAATGTAGAAAGGGACAACTAACCCTTAACTTTGTAAAGATAAAACTGTCAAACAATTTTAATCAATGCACAAACATTATCCAAAATTTACAGAAAAAACTACTTAAAGCCATGTTTAACATGAAATACATAGAACTACATGACTTACAGAAACAAAAAAAATGAACCTAGACCAACAACTGGCATGCTGCATTAAACCAGAGATTTATGGACTTATACAACGAAACATAAACCAAATCCACACAAGGAATGACAGAGACAAAAAGATCTGCCACAACAAAAAACTAGAAAAACTAAGATGTAAACAACAGAAGAGACACCGAGACGACAAACCGTTGACTAACCTCATGATTAACAGATAGGACCGACAATTAAACACAGACGAGATACATCTACTAAACAAAGGACTCAACTTCGCAATAGCACCAAGGTACATTCCAACCACAGAAATTCAAGAATGTTTAGAAGACTCAACCAGGAGACTTGTGATACTCTCCACAGAAAACAAAAACAAGAAAAACAACTGAAAACAACCAACAGAAAGAAGACAACTTAGACAATTTTATTGACATCCAACAGCCAAACTTCCCAGGAAAAAATTGAAATTTGTATTTTCCAGAAACACCTAAAAACAACATCTTAAACAATTTTTTCAAAGAATTTTCTCACAAAACTATCACTATAATTTCACAAAACAGAAAACTAAAAAACAACCTTATAAAAAGAGACATTAATTCCATTAAAAACTTAAAACAAGCCAAAAACTCTGCATATGACGCTATAGTCATAATGAACACGAATGAATACATCCAAAAAATGAAGAACATCCTATCAGACACGAACAAATTTAAACCAATACACACAAATCTAACAAAGACACACAAAATGCAACTAAACAAATTACTACTACAAATGAAAAAATCCAACACAATTTCACAAACACTTTATTCCTACCTACGCAAGACCGACTCACGCACACCACAAACATACGGCATCCCCAAGCCTTATAAACCAGATTGTCCACTACGACCAATAATGTCCACATATGAATCGTTTAATTACAATCTTGGTAAATTCATAGCATGGACATTCTCCAAATATGTAATATCAGCCAGCTCATTTAAAGACTCTTTTAATTTCAAATCTAATCTTAATCAACTTAATCATGAAGCCTTAATGGCCAGTTTCGATGTCATATTCCTCTTTACAGAAGTTCCAACCGCTGGAGCCTGCAAGATAGCCTTGGAACTCTATATCCGAGACCCTAACCCATCTGTAGACATTCCCAGCATCCAATCAGCAACCCTATAGAATTCACCATGATAAAGACAAACTTCATGTTCAACAACCACAACTCTATACAAACAAATGGCCTAAGCATGGACAATCCAAAATCACCAGTTCTAGCCAGTATTTTCATGACACAAGTTGAAACACAAACAATTAACACAACATTACATTCATCACTATTCTGGTGCATATATGTAGACGACACGATTGCGGGATTCACATCTACAGAACACACACTTAATTTTTTCAATCACATTAACTCTATACATCCCAACATTAACTTCACATGTGAACAGGAAGAAAGAAATCAAATATCATTTCTTAACCTCAAAATTACAAAAACTGACACACAATTTAAAACATAAAGCCACCGAAAGATCACCCATACTGGACTATACATTCCTTGGGACTCAGCACACGAAACAAAACAAAAACTAAACATACTAAGAAACCAAATAAACACAGCCATAAAACTATGCTCACCAGATAAAATTAACGACGAATTAGACAAAATAAAATAATACTTCATCAACATCAATAAGTTTCCTCCACAAACCGTAGAAAACATTATACACACACATCTAGACAAAAAAGTTAATATATCCCATGAATCAAAAAATCACAAAACCATATACTGCTGCATACCATATATTCCCGACATCAGCAGAAAAATAACCAACATTTGGCAAAAACTAGTAACAAAATATGACATGCCAAATTTATTCAAAAAACTAGACACAAAACTAAAGGTCTATACTATGTAAAAACTACACTGACAAACACCACACCAACATTATTTATAAAATACAAGTTGATAATTGCCACGACTTCTATATTATAGAAATATGTAGAAAAATGGAAACGAGATTCACAAATTCAAAATGTCACCTTCACCTGTTTTCGAACACTGCAATTCAAATAAATACAACATAACCATAGAAGACACCCAAACACTAAATAAAGAAACAAAATAAACAAACGCAGAAATAAAGAAGCCTTACTTATACAACAACTCAAGCCCAAAATAAACCAATACAAAGGAACACCTTTATACCTATATCAAGAAATATAATCAAACATCTAAGCACGCCCTCTACATTCCTATACTCAATTACACAACCGTCTTCAAACATATGGTCAGCCATGTCGGTCAGTTACCTCTTTCTTTCTTTGGAAACCTGACGATGGCCGTTTTTACATATATAATTTTCTCTAGAAGTGGGTTTTCTCGTCGTCACGAATGGTGATCCAAGTTATTGAAAGTTTACTTATGGTGTAATCTGGTATTGAATGACTGTCAGAAAACAAATTTTCATACTAACCACTCATTCTCAGTGTCTTACCCCACCGACATAGACACTTCTAAAATATTTGGTACAGCCGGTAATCTTACATGAAAATCAGATACTCATGATTAAATCCAATAAACGTTCCATTTCATTCAGTTGTTATTTTACTTAAACGCGTCTACGTTTTAGAATATTATTATTGCGGAAAGTTATTTTTGCACCCCAGTGTCACAACAGTATGTCTGCGGACTTACAACGCTAGAAACAGAGTTTCGATACCCGTGGTGGGCAGAACATAGACAGCTCATTGTGTAGCTCTGTGTTTAACTTCAAACAAACAAAATGTGTTTTCTGAAGTTGGACTGTTGAATATCACAATTTACAAAGAAGTCTTGGAACAGAGAAACTCTTCGCTCGTCCCTTCACGTGTTCAAGAATGACTCATTGTCGCTAACATTATGGTCGAAAATTCACATTTAAAAAAAAAACAAAACAAAAAAAAACGACACGGGAAAAGAAAACGAAAATGCGAGTTTTTATTCCATGTAAAAATTGAGCACAAAAAGTCTGAAGACGTAAAACGAATAGATATGTTTTACTTTAAACTTATATCCGTATTATTACAGCAAGACATTGTAGCAGGTTTGATTGTGTGATGTTTATAGATGTATTTCAACACAAAAGCATAATATAAAAATGTAGAGATAAGGATAACGGGTCATGTACATGTAGTAAAAACCGAAATGTGGCTGGAAATAAATAAAACGAAGAACATTAAGATTTAACTGCACGTGTTAATGTGTTGACGTCAGATTAGTCTGTTATAGGATAGGAGTAGCAGTGATATTTAGTGGAACAAGACAGAAGAGTTTAACATCTTTACTAAAAATTCAATACAAACAAATGAAACACAAGTCACATTTCATTAGAAATGTATTGGTTATTTTATGGGATAGCAATAAGTTTATAAACATACAACGCTAAAATCTGGAGTTAGATCCCTCGTGGTGGACAGAAGGCAGACAGTTTAATGAGTAGCTTTGCGTCAAAAGAACAAAACATTTCGATACATATATCGTTTCAAATTCGTCGCCCAGTTGTTTATTATAGTGTCACTTATGTTTACAACAAACAATGAGTGGTTTGTTGCAAACGTGAAGGGTGTCTAGAACAGATTGTCATCTCGCTTGATAGAAGGAATCGCTACACTTAACTTTATTATATGGGATAATTTTAGGAAACGGGCATTGATAAAGCGAGCATGAATAACAACACGGAGAACACAAATATCTACAAAAACTTACAAATAAGAAAGTATTTATAAAAAATAACTGAAATAGCTGATAAACAGATTTTTACATAACGAACAGTTAAATATATATAAGATTATAGACTTCGGCGTTTCGTTCCGTTATTAGTACGCATCACTTACCTTTAATCTCGACAATCAATAAACACACGACACGAAATGTTAACAAGTGATAAAACAACCTCAGAGTTCAAACCGGATAATCTGCTAACAGATAATCAAGTGTACGTGTACCCACTATCATCTAGGTGTAACAGAAAATAATACTGTGTCCAGAAATTGGAGTTTTGATTCGTATCAGATCTCGAAAAAAAATTATATTAGTAAATTGTTTCTTTATTCGAAAAAAAATTATATTAGTAAATTGTTTCTTTATATTAAGAAATAATTTCAATAAATACGCAAATTTTGAATACAGTCTTAATTGAACATGTATGATACAAAATACAGTCGTAAAGTATACGTCTGCATGTTTTATACAAAACAGTTTTAAGAAATGTAGTGTTTTGAATGTCTTTCTCAATTGTAAAGTTTACAGATACAAGTCACGTGTCGAGAATTGGTATCGACTTTAGAATCAATTTTCAGCAAGAAATATTGTTTTTACTGAAGTTAAGATACACAGGAGCTGTTTTTATTGTTTGTTTGTTTTTTGAATTTCGCACAAAGCTACTGAGGGCTATCTGTGCTAGCCGTCCCTAATTTAGCAGTGTAAGACTAGAGGGAAGGCAGCTAGTCATTACCACCCACCACCAACTCTTGGGCTACTCTTTTACCAACGAATAGTGGGATTGACCGTCACATTATAACGCCCCCACGACTGAAAGGGCGAGCATGTTTGGCGCCACGAGGATGCGAACCCGTGACCCTCAGAGTACGAGTCGCACGCCTTAACACGCTTAGCCATGCCGGGCCACATTGGGAATTTGAAACAAATTCTACATAAAAAAAGTTTTAATTCTTCTAAGCTAGCAAACATTCTTACAGAAAACGTTTCCATACTAATAACATGCATTAATGAGGCAAAATTATATCGTAACCCATTCCAAGACAGTTGACAAAGCTAGAACCCTGTCAAACTTCGTGGTAAATAATTGAAAAAGTAAAAATTTAAATCTATCACGTGACGACATAGCTGTCAAGAAGGATCTGTCTGGTAAGTAGAATCTCGGGTTCAAATTCCACCAAATCTGACATTTAACTCCTTAATAAATATTATAATCTACAATATGACTCTCTAAATCTGTAAGACGAAATCACTAAAAGTCGTCACTTACAAAAACGACAACGAGACATGCAGCTTGTAAGGAGGTCGTGGGATGGAAAGCCAGATTTCGGTTAATGAAATGAAAACTAAAGTAGAGCTAACATACGGCTTATTAAACCCTAAAACAATTTTACTAGATAGAAATACGTAAAAAAATGTTGTTAAATAAACATATGATGCACAAAACTGAAATCAAGAACATAAATATACATATTACGTGAAGGATCTATTTCCTATACGCATCCACACATAAAAATCAATATATGACCTAGTTAAAACAACTGACAACACAACCACGTATAAAGGAAGTATTATACTTTAGGCTTACCAGAGTGAATACATTTTGTTTCATACAGTGATGTCACAACTACATTTCTTGTAAATACACGGTTAACCTCATCACTCTGTCACATGAGGATTCCGCGAAGTCCTAACACACGTATTACGTGACAAAATTACACCCCACGAAGCACGAACTGCTTTTTATTTACATCAATGATTACATAATGTGCACTTATCATGACAGTTACAAACAAGAAGTGAATCAGGCCGTGTAGTCGCAGATTTAACGACTAGGTAATTATTATGTATGCAAACACTGTTTTATTTTTAACCATTCTCTTAGCGCTGAACTGTTTCGATCGTCAACAAACAAGGGAATAATTGAAAATAATAGTTCGAGGTCCGTTTGATGTGATGTACAAGTAATTAGGGTTAGTTTCGACAAACAGAGTACTTGTGTATCTTTATAACCAATACATTAAATAGAATTATTTTACATCATGTGTTACGAGCTCTCCATCGTTTACAAAGTATAGTTTAAATGGAAAAAAAAATTGCGGAACGAACAATGTAATGACTGTGATTAAACATAACAGTTTGGTCTCAAAACTCTAGAAAACTTTACAAAACTGGTGAAATGTGTATGATTTAAAGGCACAATAAGACATGCCCTACCCTCCTAGAACTTCATCAAGATATAGGTTTAACTAGTCTGTGGTCCCTGTGCTTTGTTATTACAGCTTCCAGGCGTGTGTCTTACGAAAACTGAAACGTTACCCTATGGTTCAATATAAAAACATTCTATGCTGCAAACTAGACTTTCCCCCTATATTTCTACCCCTCCCCGATTAATAAAAACTTTCCCGGTTAGTTTCCCTCGAACAATATTTACTTTTCTAGTCGGTTCTCACCTCAGTTATTATGAGTTTTTCTCCTCTTTATATAAAAATACGAACTATCCATGACATGAAAGTCATTTAACACTCCTCAGTTGTGTGTCACCAGGTTTGTTCCCAAGTTACATTTACTCTCAATAATGGTAAAGTAACACAGCACACAGAAGTTGCTTTGTTTGTTTTAGCTCAGACCTAAACAATAGGCTAACCGAGCTTTGTCCACCTCAGGTTGTAAGTCCGTAAATATGTGCCAGATACCAGACTACCTCGAAAACAATTTTACTAAAACAACGCAGTGATACCACGCACAGCTTAAGGCATTTCGCTCAAAATGGAGGACAACGTAGCCTAATAGTTACTGCTTTGTAATAGTAACTGACAGGTTGAAGGTTCGAAACTCATCTGTGCTTGGTCCTTCAACTGGATCTCAGTTAACAGAATAATTACCGAAACGGTATCATGCACTCGTAAACAGGAAAATCATTAGAGTTAGGTCTCTTTGAAGAAAAGATTTAACTGTGATTTATTAACTAAGGCAATATACTCTTATATATAAAAAAGTTCTATATGAACCCTAGATTTATTTGTTTATCAAAAGCGTTTCTACAAGCTGCGAAAAAGTGTTATTGTCTAAAAAGGGTCTGTCTGTCAGTCAGGTGAAAGACGTTCGAGAGGTTTGAACTGTATAATTTTTTGGAAGAATACATTCGTAGTTTTTTAAACTATAGCACCATATTAACTTGTAAGCGTTTTAGAAACTCAACAGACATCAATTATATAGCATACTTTTAACCAATCACATGCCGTGAGGCCCACGATATATGATTTTAACCAAGTATGCTCAATAACTTCTGTACCCACAGTGAAGAACGAGTTTTCAATGTTAGAATTACAAGCCACTGAACCACCGGGTGTTGGGGTCGGGATAACTGACTATAAACAGTCAAGTTTTGGTGTAAAAAAAAACACCAAAAAAACTAACATTCTTAAATTTTGTGTGTTACATAAGTAACAATATAGTTCTGGAATAAAATAAACCAAGAAGTTATTTTTCTTTCTATAAAATCGTTTTCAGTTTTAAAATATAACTTTCTCCTTTGAGTCAACTGACTTGTTTGATTAATGTTTTGAAAAATACCGCAATACCTTCATAATACAGTGTGATTATAAATAAATGTTCACATTTCAGCACGACATATCTCACAAGTAGTTCAGGGGTGTCAAGGGGATCCTGAAACGTCGTTGGGACCCCAAGCTAACGCCGCCCATTATTTTAAATTTTAGACCTATTTTACATGTCTTCGTTATACGTTTTGTTATCCCTCACCCCCTCAAGTAAGAAATGCTTGAGACAGAATAGATTGTCACAGAGATAAAGTTAAAAACACAACAGAAACCTTGTCTGTATTTATTATGAGTAGGCCCCGGCATGGCCAAGCGTGTTAAGGCGTGCCACTCGTAACCTGAGGGTCGCGGATTCGCATCCCCATCGCGCCAAACATGCTCGCCCTTTCAGCCGTGGGGGCGTTATAATGTGACGGTCAATCCCATTATTCGTTAGTAAAAGAGTAGTCCAAGAGTTGGCGGTGGGTGGTGATGATTAGCTGCCTTCCCTCTAGTCTTACACTGCTAAATTAGAGACGGCTAGCACAGATAGCCATCGAGTAGCTTTGTGCGAAATTCAAAAAAACAAACAAACATTATGAGCGGATCACAACAAAAACCTCGTCTGTATTCATTATGAACGGATCACAACAAAAACCATGTCTGTATTCATTATGAACGGATCTTGGCAGTTATAACAATATTGTTTCATCTTATTTTAATCACTCGTTCTTTGTTATACCTCGATATTTGAAATACAAGCAATATGGTTCTTTATCGCTCCATATATAATGTATAGGCACATACATCACTGACTTTGGAAATGTATGCGTGTGAATGTGTCACATAGGCACATACATCACTCACTGTGGGAATGTATGGGTGTGAATGTGTCACATAGGCACATACATCACTCACTGTGGGAATGTATGGGTGTGAATGTGTCACATAGGCACATACATCACTCACTGTGGGAATGTATGCGTGTTAATGTGTCACATAGGCACAAACATCACTCACTGTGGAAATGTATGCGTGTTAATGTGTCACATAGGCACAAACATCACTCACTGTGGGAATGTATGCGTGTGAATGTATCACATAGGCACATATATCGGTTACTTTAGGAATGTTGGTTGGTTGATTTAGCGTTTTATGGCACAAGCAGCTAGGCTATCTGCGCCAAACATCCGGTAAAAAGTTAAAATTAAATCAAGTAAAATTCATAAAATGATATTAAGGTAAAACAAAACAAAGTATAAAAAACATAAATAGCATAAGACTAATGTTTACATCTAGTTTACAGCAGTAAGAGAAAAACTACAGTAATACAAGTTGTAAAGGACTTTCTGTAGCATAACTTTAATTATTGTAACTAGCCAGGAGGACTAAGAGGTAAGTAAAAAAACCACCGTTAGATACCTGAAGTTGGTCTTTCCAGTGCTGGTTTTGAGTTAATGTTACGGCCAGTTTCTAATTTCAAATCGAACTAGATGAACTGTGATTTTTAAAGGGAGCCACATTAAAAATGTGTAAAGTATAAATTAAAAAAACTTAAATGGCATTAAAAAGATTAATGGCCTTTAAAAAAACTCAAAACTTTACCAAGGTGGACAGTGTCACCGTCACCAATAACACTGTCTAACGTTATGAACAAACCTTGGGACAGAACATGTTTAAAATGGTGCCGTCGTTGAGATTCGTAATGATGACAAGACAGTAAAATGTGGCTTATTGTGACCTGAGTGTTATACAGACAACACATTCGTGCATCAGTCCCAGATAAAAGAAAACAATGAGTTAAAAAACTGTGACCAATGTGTAGTCTAGTTAGAACAACTTCCTCTTTCCGATCTTTTCGGTAACAAGATGGCCAAAGCCCAACATAGGGTTTTATTTGGAAAAGCTTGTTTTCGCGTTGCTCACTCCAAGTCGACTGCCAGCTGGCACGGAGCCGAGCCTTGAATACAGGACCACAGCCCATGTATGGGACAGACACAGTGGTGATAGTGCCAAAGCAGATAGACTTAGCTGCGGTGTCCGCGAGCTCGTTCCCGCGAATACCAACGTGGCCCAGAATCCAGGAAACCTGGATAGAAGTAGATGTTACAGATAAATGGGCAAGTCGGTTTTAAATATCGGCAAGAACAAGATGTGAACTAACGTTAAGCGATTCCAGGGCCAGTAGAGAACTAAGCGAGTCAGTATAAATAGTGCAGTTTGAGTCCTGCTTAACTTCTATGTGATTCGGGGCAGGAGAAATGGCATACAGTTCAGCAGTGAACACAGAAGCTATAGAGGGGATTCTGCGTGCAACCACCGAACCGCAACAAACCATGGCAGAGTCCACACAGTCACCTGATTTTGAACAATCCGTATAAATATGAATGGTTCAAAAGATGTTCAGTAAATAACAGACAGTATTTCCAATATAGAGTATCTGCTTTTCTCAGATGAATTAAAGACAGGTCACATTTGGGGACTGTAATAAGCGAAGGTGGGATGGTCTAACCAGTGAATATAGCAATGTTATCCAAGGACAGACCCAATTCATCCAACTGTGCCTGGATACGAGGGCCAAAAGGAGCAATGGCAGACGGTCTGGTCTGAAAACGAATGGCCCATCGAGGAAGGAAAACACAACCTCAGGTGGAATGCTTTGGTAAGGAAAGAAGTTTCGTAGCATATAGTAAAGACAGCTGCAAACAGTAGAGGTGCAAAGAAGGTTCATGAGACTATGTATAAGCTCTGAACTGGGGAAGTGCGGAAAGCCCCAGTACAGAGCCAAAGTCCTTGATGATAAATGGGATCCAGCATCTTTAAGGCCGATGGTCTGGCAGAGCCATAGACCAGTGATCCATAGTCGAGTTTCGATCGAATAAGAACACGATATATCTTTAGCATAAAACATCGATCTGTTCCCCAAATGGTGGTAGAGAGGACATGGAGGATGTTCAGTGCTCTTGTACATTTGACCCATAGCTGCTTGATGTGTAGTATAAAGGTCAGCTTATTGTCAAAGATAAGCCTCAAGAACTTAGTCTCAGGAACCACGGGCAGCACAACTTCACTGATACGGAGTTCAGGATCAGGGTGAACACCCCGTTGGCGGCAGAAGTGCATGAAACGGTTTTAGAGAGAGTTTGCTGTGCTTCACTTCAGTAAACAATTGAGGGCAGTCTGTAGCTTCCGTTCAATATACCTCATGTTCGACGACTGACATGAGATGTGAAAGCCGTCGACAAAGATCCAATTTTGAACAGTGAGAGGGAGTTGTTCAATGATGGCATTACTCTTTATACTGAAAAGTGTGACAAATAAACACAGCCATGAAGGACTCCAAGTTCCTGTAGAAAAGAGCGGGAAAGTGTCGAACACACACGAACTCGGGATTTCTTGTCCATTAAAATTTTTAATAAAAATAGGTAAATGGTCACGTAACTCATATATATAGATCCCGCAAAATGCCACACCTCCATGTTGTGTCATAAGCCTTCTCAATGTCAAAGAATATTGATGCAAGATGTTGTCATTTGAGAAAGGCTTCTCTGATTGATGTTTCAAGTCGAATCAAGTGATCCATGGTGGAGCGCTGTCGTCAGAACCCACACTGGGTGGTCGAGAGGAGGTTGTTTGATTCGAGGAACTAAACAAGACGAACATTAACCATCCTCTCTAAGGTCTTACAGAGACAGATTGTGAAAGCAACTGGACAGTAGTTTGAAGGAATCTTGGGATACTTCCCAGGCTTAGAGAAAGGTAGGACAATAGCATCAGAAAAAAAAAATTATCCTGCCAGATCCGGTTAAAAACAATTAGAAGAATAGCAAAAGAAGCAGGAGATAGATGGTACAGTATTTCATAGTGTACATCATTAGGTCCAACCGATGTACTGCCAGACCAATGAAGGATCAATTTGAGTTCCACCAGTGTAAAGGGACGATTATAGTCATAGAGACAATCAGCTGGAGGTCTAGGAATGTATGTGTGAATGTTACATAGGTACACATATCAATTACATTAGGTACTTCTTGTTTTCACTTTTAATTAAGATTTCACTTAATTAATTGTGTATTCAAATATTCGGTCGTTTACTTTTTGTTACACAACGTTAACAACATGCTCGTTCATACACTGATAAGTAAATTATTACTTATTGTCCTGGTGTACGGTCACGTAATTAATATTACATCCAAATCACTTGTGCTCAAATTACAGCGCCCGAATTAGGCTTAAAGCCGAAATGACACGAATATTCATTTATTGACGTCACTCTACTAATCATTGGAGGTTCTTGTTTTTTACTGAAAATTAATATAAACACAAATATATATATATGAAACTACATTTATTCACTAAAAGTTAGAAACAAGGAATCTGATATTTCCTTTTATTTATTTGTATGGGAATATATATGCATGTGTGTGATTGGAAGATCACGTGCACAGTGGTTATTCGTGAACCTGCTCACAACGATAAGGAATACATACGAAAGAAGCTTCTAATTATTTTTCCAAAATTATTAATTTTATAACACTAACTAACTGTGTCAGAAGAGAACAAACTAGAATCATTTTTTTATACATATTTTATAAATAATTCTTATTTTGTTTTGACTGTTGCATAGTGGAGATGACATATCCTGGTAGTTTAAGAGCTCGACCGTGACGGTAAATGCCATTAGCGATGGGAAGCGTTGACTTGCTGTCTTTTCTCCAGTTTATCACTTTGAAATTAGAGAAAAGTTTGGCAGGCGGCCCTCGTGCAGCTCTCCGTGAAATCCAACAAACAAAACAATAACAAATTTCACATCTGACTTAAAAACGAAGTCATAGTTCCCAAGTTCACATGCACGAATAAAATCAAAGAGTGGAGTTCTACTGCCCGTGATTAGGATCCGTTACCTCAAACTATGCTTTGTCACCAGTAGCCAGGATCTATGGATGTTATAATAAAGCTTTGAAATACCATTAGTGAAATATAAGATGCACGCCCCATCGCCCGCTTCCCCCCTTCACTTTTTCAGATATAATAAAGATCAACAACAGTAGGATAGTAAAATACTATCAGAGACAAGGTTCATTTGTGTACATCATCACTGTTGACTGGAACTGATCCTTACTCTGATTCAAACCATTAGCAGTAAAGTGAAGGATGTTAAGAGAAACCAACATCCTCACTTAATGACATCAACTATTCGTGGTACCAGTGTTGGAAAGGATATAAAGAGAAACCAACATCCTTACTTAATGACATCAACTATTCGTGGTACCAGTGTTGGAAAGGATATAAAGAGAAACCAACATCCTTACATAATGACATCAACTATTCGTGGTACCAGTGTTGGAAAGAATATAAAGAGAAACCAACATCCTTACTTAATGACATCAACTATTCGTGGTACCAGTGTTGGAAAGGATATAAAGAGAAACCAACATCCTTACTTAATGACATCAACTATTCGTGGTACCAGTGTTGGAAAGGATATAAAGAGAAACCAACATCCTTACTTAATGACATCAACTATTCGTGGTACCAGTGTTGGAAAGGATATAAAGAGAAACCAACATCCTTACTTAATGACATCAACTATTCGTGGTACCAGTGTTGGAAAGGATATAAAGAGAAACCAACATCCTTACTTAATGACATCAACTATTCGTGGTACCAGTGTTGGAAAGGATATAAAGAGAAACCAACATCCTTACTTAATGACATCAACTATTCGTGGTACCAGTGTTGGAAAGGATATAAAGAGAAACCAACATCCTTACTTAATGACATCAACTATTCGTGGTACCAGTGTTGGAAAGGATATAAAGAGAAACCAACATCCTTACTTAATGACATCAACTATTCGTGGTACCAGTGTTGGAAAGGATATAAAGAGAAACCAACATCCTTACTTAATGACATCAACTATTCACGGTACCAGTGTTGGAAAGGATATAAAGAGAAACCAACATCCTTACTTAATGACATCAACTATTCGTGGTACCAGTGTTGAAAAGGATATAAAGAGAAACCAACATCCTTACTTAATGACATCAACTATTCACGGTACCAGTGTTGGAAATAATATAAAGAGAAACCAACATCCTTACTTAATGACATCAACTATTCACGGTACCAGTGTTGGAAAGGATATAGCGACAGGCCAGAACCTTACTTAATATCAGGTATTCACCTTACTGTTGGTGAGTAATCAATCAACACTGGTAATTATGAAAGTTCGTGCTTTCGGAATTGTTGGTTTCCTATCAGGTGACGTGGCCTATTTTATCTTTAACGTCCATTCAGATGGTTACTTGAAGTTCCAAACTCAATAGTATTTTTCACAATTCTGCAAGAAAAAATTATTTTACCCCTTGTTCTTTTTTCCCCATAATTGGAACAAACTTTTAGGATTTACTGTAAAAACGTCAGAACCTGGAGAAAATTGAAAAGTGTTCACTTGTTTCAATTTACGGGAGTGTAGCATCTAACACTCAAAACAAATTCTGACGAGAATGGTTGGGAAGAAGTTTGACTTCAACAGCAGTATTACATAATATAGAAGTATGAGGCAGATAATGATCGAAAACAGATGAACCCGGAAGTTTGACTTCAACAGCAGTATTACATAATATAGAAGTATGAGACAGATAATGATCGAAAACAGATGAACCCGAACACCACAAATTAATTTATCTCTCGATGTACCGATTTTAGGTCTCACAGTTCCGACGAACTGCCTTTTTGTGTATCTTGGAATATTTGGACAAAGATTAAAGAGAAACACAGTGGGATGCTGTCTTCTTTGCGCATCCAAATTTAACTTTCTTAGAACAGTTTTAGGGTATGTCATACAACGAACATTGGTTTTACCAAGCCGTTTCATTCAGCATGCACTTCAAACGACTTCACATGTATTCCAGCTTCTTTCTTTACCCCAACACATTGAATGTTTCTACGTCAACACGTTTTGCTTCTACAGAGCACGAGTCGTTCATTAAGTTAAAAACAAACTGCATCACATCCGTTTATCAGAAACTCACCACTACCCATGTTAATCCCCCTGTCTTAATTCAAAACGTGTGTTTACCCCATCTCGTGAGAAATTTCCGACTCCAGATGAGTTAAAATGACAGACGATTAATAGCATGGGAAATAAGATGGATCCGGTCCCATTGTATCGAAGAAGTTCAAAAGTCATACACAATAGAAAGGATACTGTGTGTAGCAGAGTAGAAACATAACCTACACATACTCGGGTGAACACGATCTAGAACACAGGTACATACCGCCATATGTTATCTAATATATAGTTACACCAAGTCTGGATATATATACGGGTTATGAATCAATATAGATACTGGCGTACATAAACATATATAGTCTCGTAACCTATATATGTATTGGTCTGGCAGTTTACACATACATGGGTGTATATGGTGTGGACAAATACACAGGATACGCAACAGACAATACTATTATATTTATTTAGATTAGTAGTTACGTGGACACACGGCAACCGGAACTGTCATGTTTATATAGATGAGAAGTTACATGGACACACAACAACCGGTACTATTATATTCATATAGATAAGTAGATACATGAACATAGAACAGACAGTATTGTTATATTTATATAGGTGAGTAGTTACATGGACATAGAACAGACAGTATTGTTATATTTATATAGACGAGTAGTTACATGAACACACAACAACAGGGTTACACGGGTGAGAGTTTGTATGTTTTTTGTCTGTCAAACAGTAATTCCAAGTATGTAAAGTATTTCAACTATAATGTGGGAACTTGTAAGGCCTATAACAACAACAAAGTTATAGAAGTCAGAGTTGACGAAACACCAAAGAACACGCATTTAACATCACACGAACCACATTAAACGTTTCTACGTTATCGTCACGTTCATAGAGAAAACTTAAGGGAGACGCCTTCCAACTCTTTATGAAATACTTCTTAATCCTAAAATTCGTGTGAAGCGAGGGTTGGTTCACTTTGTTCAAATGCGAGTTGTTCGTGAGATGTCCCAACGAGTAAGTTTCAAAGAGAGTAGAAATGTAATCTCTCACAGTAGTTCTTTCGCTTACCCTTTTAGGTCATTCGTTAAAAAAGCTTGGTGTTTCCTCAGCCCTCTGGGTCAAGAGTCAGAGCCCCCGGAGCTACTGACAGACATCTGCTGTGGTATTATACTATTCATCAAATAAAGAAAAATACGCACAGTCTCGACCCTTATCTTGCCTAATTTTCGGGCGGAGTGGGAAACAGTTGATAAGTTCACATTTAATACAATAGTTACTATCAGTTGTTGTTGTTAATGTAAGATTACACAGTGTATTTTGGTGTCGAGCGGATACGATCCACACTACCGGTTCGTTCTTATGGAAAGATTCCCCTTCCCATGTTACAGTATATAAAGTAGATCCTCTCCTAAAAATATTTCAATGAAAGACATTGTCCTGAAATCGTGGGAGCTCGTGACAAACTAGCTTAACTCACTTCCCACAGTTCATTGACAACTTAAATGGGAAACACCCGTCCAACAGTCCGCCGACGTTAATCACTGCAGTTAGTGGGGGTCATTTCTCACCCCCACATCCTCATCTTCCCATTTCACTTCCTCTGACCGAGGGAACAGCGCGACCAACCACAACCGTTCTATAGGTTTCGGTAATTTTGTGTGGTTCGTATCCAAATTAATTCATCTTTGTCGAAGGGCAGATTCGACACTTGCGCGTCGTTACGCGTAGTCAGGGGTTTAGCTACGTGCACAAATTATTGATAACTAAAACATGAGTCATTTGTAGTTTTTATTAAAGCCACACAGCCTGAGAGAATGAACGATAAAAAAAACAAAAAACCGATGCGCCTAAAACATAAATGTTCAGCGAGTGAAAGTCAATAAAAATCGATGTTTTATTTCAAGTGATTGATATTATTGTGTGTAATGGGTATGAAAACAAAACTATACAACAATTTCGATTTTTTTTCTTTCCTATTTTGAATCCACTTGGAGAAATAAATAAACATTCCTAAATTTCTACATGTGTAACTAAAATAAATCCTCTTATCTCCAGAATACATCATTATTGGTTCGCAATTACAACTTTGCCAGCAGCTGTCGATAACCAAAGTTCACTAATATTTGACGAAACTGTAATAGCGAAATATTAAGCTAATAAATTACATTCACGACGTACCCGACATTATTATAAATGAGAAGTAATAAATTCCAGTTTGCGTTAAACAAAGTTGAAATATGATAACTCCTCTTCAGAAAGTTGATCGAGATAAACTACTTCGAGTTCGGAACAAGATACATTTGTTTGTAAGCACGTGTCCTAGCCGCATATTCTCAAGACAACGGTTCGACCCACAGATCGCGCTGACGGGCATGGAATTATCAGGCGTTAAGAAATATGTTTTTCAATCTGTGATTTATCTGAATATTCTTGAGAACAAATAATGGCACAACGTTTGATACTGTTTGTTGGTGTAGTTAAAAATAGGTTATTATACTATTTGTTTGCCGTCGTAGTAAAAATTTTTGATACTGTTTGTTGGCGTAGTTAAAAATAGCTTATTATACTATTTGTTTGTCGTCGTAGTAAAAACTTTTGATACTGTTTGTTGGTGTAGTTAAAAATAGCTTATTATACTATTTGTTTGCCGTCGTAGTAAAAATTTTTGATACTGTTTGTTGGTGTAGTTAAAAATAGCTTATTATACTATTTGTTTGCCGTCGTAGTAAAAATTTTTGATACTGTTTGTTGGTGTAGTTAAAAATAGCTTATTATACTATTTGTTTGTCGTCCTAGTAAAAACTTTTGATACTGTTTGTTGGTGTAGTTAAAAATAGCTTATTATACTATTTGTTTGTCGTCGTAGTAAAAACTTTTGATACTGTTTGTTGGTGTAGTTAAAAATAGCTTATTATACTATTTGTTTGCCGTCGTAGTAAAAACTTTTGATACTGTTTGTTGGTGTAGTTAAAAATAGCTTATTATACTATTTGTTTGCCGTCGTAGTAAAAACTTTTGATACTGTTTGTTGGTGTAGTTAAAATAGCTTATTATACTATTTGTTAGCCGTCGTAGTAAAAACTTTTGATACTGTTTGTTGGTGTAGTTAAAAATAGCTTATTATACTATTTGTTAGCCGTCGTAGTAAAAACTTTTGATACTGTTTGTTGGCGTAGTTAAAATAGCTTATTATACTATTTGTTTGCCGTCGTAGTAAAAACTTTTGATACTGTTTGTTGGCGTAGTTAAAAATAGCTTATTATACTATTTGTTTGCCGTCGTAGTAAAAACTTTTGATACTGTTTGTTGGTGTAGTTAAAAATAGCTTATTATACTATTTGTTTGCCGTCGTAGTAAAAACTTTTGATACTGTTTGTTGTTTCAGTTAAAAATAGCTTATTATACTATTTGTTTGTCGTCCTAGTAAAAACTTTTGATACTGTTTGTTGGTGTAGTTAAAAATAGCTTATTATACTATTTGTTAGCCGTCGTAGTAAAAACTTTTGATACTGTTTGTTGGTGTAGTTAAAAATAGATTATTATACTATTTGTTTGTCGTCCTAGTAAAAACTTTTGATACTGTTTGTTGGCGTAGTTAAAAACAACTTGTACTGTTTTGCCTGTCGTCGTAGTTAAAAACAAGTAAAATTATGATTGGTTGGAATTATTCTCACGCTAATTATTTTATTCAAACGTTTACTACGAAGATATCAATGTGGGGTAAGTTACCCAGGGATGGAGAATAAGCCCTACCCCACGGTTTTTCGTTAATAAAAGAATACCCCTCCCACATTTATTCAGCAGCATTGCTCAATTCTAAGAGAGTCAGTCATCCGACCTCCTTCTACAATCATCTTTGAATTCACTATTCTGCCGTCTATGTACGTCATGAACTAGCTATACAGTTCACAGACATTTTCACATTCTAAAACAAATGGGATTTTATGTAAAATGGTTTCTTAATAAGTTATGTACTCTCAATACAAAATACTATTACCTTCAAGCGGCTCACAGTTTCTTGAAGTTAAACAGTTTTTAGGTTAATAAAGCTTTCTTGAAGACAAGTCTGTTTTAAACTTAAACTAAATGTGAAAAGTGTATAATTCTCTGTTTTCGTTCTAACTATTGACATAAACTATAAAACAAAATCGTGATTCGAAAATTGTTAACAGAGAAGATAATACGCATGTCATGAATTAGTTCGTTTTGATCAGTGTTTCTGTTCAGTTGAGTAAAATTCGCATTATTTCTTACCTGGTGGACACAAACAGTCCACGGCTGCTGCTTCACGTTTGTACCGACTTGGGACCGTCAGATAGCGTTCGACGTGCTAGATGAGGACATAAAAATATATTATAATTATAACAAGAGTATTTACATCAATTGCCAACTTAAGTTTAGAGATAAAAGTAAAAAGTACAAGTTCAGTGTTTCGTGTTAAGTATTATTCAAATAGTTAACTCACGGTAATGCGATTTTAACACAATTCACACAGTGAAACGTATTTTCTGGCAGAAAGTTTCATACGAGCTTATATTTTATTTATATTACGGCTGTGGGCACCTACATGAAGAAAATCTATATTTAATATCAAAGCTTATGTATTATGATTTGGCCTTTAGCAGCAGGCCAACCCAAGTCTTTATGTCTATTAATCAAAGTTTATATTAGAATCACTTTGGATATTTTATTATAATTTACATTATTAATCTATTTTGATAGAATGATTAGGATAAGGTTGCTAATGATACACTCACCATTAATATTTTTCACTTTTATTTTCGGCCCGGCATGGCCAAGCGCGTTAAGGCGTGCGACTCGTAATCCGAGGGTCGCGGATTCGTATCCCCGTCGCGCCAAACATGCTCACCCTTTCAACCGTGGGGGGCGTTATAATGTGACGGTCAATCCCACTATTCGTTGGTAAAAGAGTAGCCCAAGAGTTAGCAGTGGGTGGTGATGACTAGCTGCCTTCCCTCTAGTCTTACACTGCAAAATTAGGGACGGCTAGCACAGATAGCCCTCGAGTAGCTTTGTGCGAAATTCAAAAAAATAAACAAACAAACAAAACAAATACTTTAATTGTCAACTGACATCGGGTTGATTCTATTTGATACAGTACGCACACATTTGAAACTAGTTACAGAAAAAAAAACTAATATTTTACATATCCAAACCGAGTGCTGTCCGTTCAATGAACAGCTAAAGTACAACAAGAAATCTGTGTACAAAATCATTATGGTTACCATAAAGAGGTTTCAGGCAGATTACATAAAAAGAAAGTAAAGAGCTTCAACAACGTTACAGATTGTTGTCCAGGTCCATGTGACCTCCAATGTCCATTTATGACCTCCAGCACCTCTGGATGTTATATTCTCACTGTGATCACTTTCAATAAATGTTGTTCCAATAACAAACGTGGGCTGTTCGATTTGGGTGAGTGGCTTCTTTATTTAAAATGTACAACAATATTTTGTTCATATCTGTAAACAAATCAAACACGCCCCCTAGAGTGATGTATGAATAATGTATTCAAAACTTAAAGTAACGAGTAACATAGAAATACATTAAACTTTGCTTCTCTATGAATGTAACGATTGTTAGGTTCTGATGACATTTAACCTTATCTTTCTATTGCATTTTTTAAAATAATACCTTAATATCTTCTAACTCACAAACGTGGAGTGTAGTTTGCATTCACTTTGTTCCATAAATGGAAAAGCTTGTTCGTGTAATTTAAGGTGAACAAACACGTTTTAATATCATGGTAATACCACAACCAAAAGTTACAGATAACTTGTGTAATTTAAGGTGAACAAACACGGTTTAATACCATGGTAATACCACAACCAAAAGTTACAGATAACTTGTTATTTAAGGTGAACAAACACGTTTTAATACCATGATAATACCACAACCAAAAGTTACAGATAACTTGTGTTATTTAAGGTGAACAAACACGTTTTAATACCATGATAATACCACAACCAAAAGTTACAGATAACTTATGTTATTTAAGGTGAACAAACACGTTTTAATACCATGATAATACCACAACCAAAAGTTACAGATAACTTATGTTATTTAAGGTGAACAAACACGTTTTAATACCATGGTAATACCACAACCAAACGTTACAGATAACTTGTGTAAGCTAAGGTGAACAAACACGTTTTAATACCATGGTAATACCACAACCAAAAGTTACAGATAACTTGTGTAAGCTAAGGTGAACAAACACGTTTTAATACCATGGTAATACCACAACCAAAAGTTACAGATAACTTGTGTAAGCTAAGGTGAACAAACACGTTTTAATACCATGGTAATACCACAACCAAAAGTTACAGATAACTTGCGTAATTTAAGGTGAAAAAACACGTTTTAATACCATGGTAATACCACAACCAAAAGTTACAGATAACTTGCGTAATTTAAGGTGAAAAAACACGTTTTAATACCATGGTAATATCACAACCAAAAGTTACAGATAACTTTATCTTTCTTGTCAATATAAAAATCAGTTCGCTCTAGAAGTTCTGACATTAAATATATATGTCTGGGCTACAATTATAGAAAGTTCTACATGAATATAACACTGATATTACACTATATAAATATAACATGATATTGTACTACACTGCTGTGCATTATTTGAAAACTGTTACTAAGTGCTGGTACTTACCACCAAATAAATAAAATTTGTATTTTTTCTAAAATTGTAACTGATTTTTAAAAGATTTTTTACAGAAATGATATTAAAATTTGAAACCTAGAATATTTAGTTACGACAACAACATCAAGATATAAAAATGAATTCTACACCTGACAACATTACTAAGATAAGTTGCATGGTAACAAAATCAACAAAATGGTTTGTTTGTTTGTTTTTTATGAAAAGTTACTTTTGCGCCAGTTTTATGGTTCATATTAAAAGTGTTCGCAATAACATCCAAAACGTGTCATGCTACAGATGATGCTATTCTAACACGAGCTAAATGTTCGAGTTTAGAATGTTTGTTTGACCTTTTAAACACCGGGTTGTAAGTAACAGCGTCAATTGATGATGGCCGACGTTTATGGGTTAAAGCTTCAAATTTTAAGAAGTTACGAGGTAACATTGTTCCAATAAATAACGGACTCATTTAACTTGGACGATTCGGTGTACGTCTGTCTTGTAACAGATAACTACTTGAAATGTTGTATTGTGACAGAAAACGTTACAATGTGTAAGAAATGATTACAAATACGTAGAGCAACAATTATTAAGTTTTAACTTGTTGTATGTTAATTAAGTTCGGTGTATTTTACTAATACACATAATAATAAAGTTCAGTGTATTTTACTAATACACATAATTAATTAAGTTCAGTGTATTTTACTAATACACATAATTAATTAAGTTCAGTGTATTTTACTAATACACAATTAATTAAGTTCAGTGTATTTTACTAATACACATAATTAATTAAGTTCAGTGTATTTTACTAATACACAATTAATTAAGTTCAGTGTATTTTACTAATACACATAATTAATTAAGTTCAGTGTATTTTACTAATACACATAATTAATTAAGTTCAGTGTATTTTACTAATACACATAATTAATTAAGTTCAGTGTATTTTACTAATACACATAATTAATTAAGTTCAGTGTATTTTACTAATACACATAATTAATTAAGTTCAGTGTATTTTACTAATACACATAATTAATTAAGTTCAGTGTATTTTACTAATACACATAATAATTAAGTTCAGTGTATTTTACTAATACACATAATAATAAAGTTCAGTGTATTTTACTAATACATTTACATGAAGAACAAGACTAACTTGTTCTTTTCTGCGTTGCCAGATGTATAGGAGAGTTACATCTAACAACTTTTATGTTTTACATTTCACCTCTAGAATATGTTTTCCAGATCACATCCGCAAGTTCTTTCTTAAAAGTTACGACCGGATAACTGACTGTGTAAGTTACACATTTTCTTTATCACTTGGTGAATACATTAAGTATTTATAATCGACATGACTGCCGTAACAAATATGACTAAATGTTCCAATGTATACATCTTCACATATGCCATTCTAATTGTGTGGCAGTCAAAGGTTCAGTACGCGACTTGAACTGTTCGGACACGTTTCCTCATAATTAAAACAAAATTCCAAATTATTTAACCATGTATACCACTTGGTAATTAGTGATTACCGCATGTTATAATCAGTGTATTTTGAACTATTTTCTTAATGAACTCAGCGTGAAAATTCGAAAGTTTGAGCTCTCGACTACGTAACAGGAAGTGACGCAAAAGTTCACCTTCCGAACAATATTTATAATATTAGTAATTATGATATTTATCGTTATTCAAATTGACTGTGTGTTAATTGATTAACAGTAGTTACATACGCACGTGTGTGTTTGTTTATATCACACAATTTGATTATTAAATATAACTTAAGTACAGATGCTATCATATAAACAGCGAGAAATTCACGGATGTCTTGTTCGTTTTAAATTTCGGTTCAAACCCGGGTCTTCAACGAAGAAAATGATTCTTGACTTCATCTAACTAAACATCAGTTTTATGAGAATACTAGTAACATTATTATTGCAGTTTAATCAACATCTTGATGTAAGGTTTTTGTCTAAAGTTTTAAAGTTTGCTGCTTCGCTTCTAAATCTAAACTTGTTCTAAACTTAAGGTACTTTACTTTTATTTAATACAAGCTGGGAATCTTATATTCAACCGATTATGGAGAATTACTCGTTACTATAGAGTACACGACGACACGTGCAGACATGTTCTATCTGACGGCCGACATGGATGTGGCCAGTATCATAGTGTGGTAAAGTTGTAAGAACGTCAACATGTCCTTTACACGAACATTTAAGTGAACGTCAGATGTTTATAAAAATAACAACAAAGATCTTTCACTCTATAAACAATTCAGAGTCATTCGTCCCTGATCCCTTGCTGGCTGAACCTCTGCTGTATAACGTAGGGGGCCGGCACGGCCAAGCGTGTTAAGACGTGCGACTCGTAATCTGAGGGTCGCGGGTTCGCATCCCAGTCGCGCCAAACATGCTCGCACTTTCAGCCGTGGGGGCGTTATAATGTGACGGTAAATCCCACTATTCGTTGGTAAAAGAGTAGCCCAAGAGTTGGTGGTGGGTGGTAATGACTAGCTGCCTTCCCTCTAGTCTTACGCTGCTAAATTAGGGACGGCTATCACAGATAGCCCTCGAGTAGCTTTGTGCGAAATTCAAAAACAAACAAACTATAGCGCAGGTTTCATCGTAAATGGTTTTGTCATAATGTCATGTCCAAAGCACACCAGTCGTTCAAGGTGACTTTCCAATGTCTACGTACTGTATACGAGACCGACAGGCTTATTTGAGACCAAAACCACACTGAGCGATCTGCTGTATCCGTTGCGGGATTTTAGCTTGTTAGTCCGTAGACTTGTCGATGTTTCGCCAGAGGACCCAAAATTCAACAGACGCTGCGTCCGACGACTTGACCGATACGTCTTCGCATGGAATTGCATAAACGTTTTATTGTTCTTCTGGTTGAAGTATTCCACGGTTGAACAGAAAGTACGACCGGAAGTACTCTTATCTTGGTGAACTTCCACTCTGTTCACCACTTGATCTCTCTTGACTTCGCTCCTAGGATGGCTTTAGCTATAACACTATGTAACACAAAGTTTGTTTCTGGATAGTATGTTATTTATTAATTGCTTATGTTGTAAAAGTACAGAAAATGGCCGTTATTTCCTTCAAACTTTGCTTTTGTCACCTGGATAATGAAATTTAGAAATTAACCTTTTTTCTATGTAAAAATGGACAAATTTGTACATTTTCATTTACATAAGGTCTGAATAAAACAACATATGAATCAAGATTTACATGTATTTATGCTAAAGTTACACAAAAATGTTTAGAAGTGAGTAGTTTTTGAGATTTGCTACTGTAATGTAAATCGCTTTCACTTATTAGCCCCCAAATACAGTCTCCCATCATGTTTTAGTTATATGCTCCTTGGTAGCAGCGTTCAAAGTCCAGTATATCTTGGTTGAAACGCTCACCTTGCTCCTCTGAATATGCTCCCATGTTCTCCTTCAATTTATCAAGATGAGCGTCAAGGATATGAACTTTCAGGGACATCCTTCAGCCCATATTACCATAGTTCTTCACCAGAGCCTCAAACAGTTCCATATAACTTTCGGCCTTGTGGTTGCCCAAGAATACCCAAGACACTGCGACAAAGCTTCCCCAAGCTTTTTTATCCCTTTCTACTGAGCTTCTTGAGGAATTCTGTGCACTGCAGGATCTTCTTCATTTATGGTCCAACGAAGACACCAGCTTTGACCTTTGCCTCAGGTAGCTTAGGAAAGAAGTCTCGAAGGTACTTGTAGGTTGCAGACTCTTTATCAAGAGTTGTGACAAATTGTTTCATAAGACCCAATTTTATGTGCAATGATAGTAACAACACCTTCTGGAGGTCCACCAGTGGTTCACACTTGACATTGTGCCTCCCCACAGTGAACTCGGTCCATTGCGACCAGTGCTTCCTGTTGCAGTGTACTACGGTGTCCCTGCTGTTCCAAAGACAAAGATAACAGGGAAACTTGGTGAAACCTCCTTGGAGACCCATCAGGAATGTCACCATTTTGAAGTCTTCGATAACCTCCCAGCCATACTCATCATACTTCAAGGCTTCTAACAAGGTCTTAACGCTGTTGTATTCCTCTTTCAGGTGCACCGAATGAGCCAGGGAAAGAGACGGATATTTATTCCCGTTATGGAGCAGCACAGCTTTGAGGCTTCTGGATGAGCTATCAATGAAGAGGCGCCACTCGTTCGGGTTGCAGGCAACTCCAATTGCCTCACACAAACCGGATACATTTTTTCGCTCTTGTCTTGATAAATTGGCCACGTACACAGCAGAATGCGTCTGGAGAATACTTGCAGCTTCTTGATGCTATATCTGATAAAATCAGATAGGTTTGTGTTCACTTAGGCAGCTGGAACTGAACTGAAGTGGTAAGCACCTTATATATTACTATGGAAAGTTCTTGCAAGTTCTACAACATTCTAGAAAGTTCTTGTAAGTTCGAGAAAATTATCAATCAGCTACTCAGTACTGAATCTACCTGGAATGTTCTGGAAAATGGGTAAATTTGAAAATTTCATTAGCCAGGTCACAAAAGCAAGGTTTAAAGAGAAAAATATGTCTTTTCCATTTACTTTAGGCATAAGCAATTGGGAAATAACACTTTCTGTCCAGGAACAAAAAATACTGAAAATTTTGTTACATAGTGTAATCTTTGGACCAGGGGAATCTTTGTTTGTTAAAAATAAAGACACATAATGAACTGTCCGTGCTGTGTTCACCACGGATATCAAAACCTGGTTTCTAGCATTATATGCCTTCAAGCTTACCACATAGCCACTGGAAGAGAGGTCTTAATCTCACCTGTTACAAGAAGACACGATGCCAAACTTTGATAGGACTTCTTATTAGCCTCTTTCTGCCATTTCACCGTTACTTTATATCGTTATGGTTGTCAATGACTTACTAACTAATTGGAAAATTCAAAATCATTTTGATATAACCTACTCAACCCTTTGGACTTGTTTTGTTGACAAGCACATGATATCCATTAATTTCATTTTAATATTGATTATATTTATTTTGATATGATCTTCAACAAGATATATTCACATAGCGTTTTCTAATAAGGTGATTTAAACCAGCATTCCTTAACTTCAACTTAAAAAATATTATTATTTCAGCAAAAACTTTCCATTAACTCTGGAACTTACTAGAAATTTAAGTGACTTGTACATCATATTATGCCAAACAATTACGACTTTTGTCTTTATCTATTGACTCTGTATGGCCAGGTGATTAGGGCGCTCAACTCAAAATTTGGGAGTCGCGAGATCGAATCCCCGTCAAACCAAACATGCTCGCCCTTTCAGTCTTGAGGATGTTGTAAAGTGACGGTCAATCCCACTATTCGCTAGTAAAAGAGTAGTCCAAGAGTTGGTGGTGGATGGTCATGACTAGCTGCTTCATTCTAGTCTTACACCGTTAAGTTATGGATGGCTAGCGTAGATAGCCCTGGTGTAGCTTTTCGCGAAATTTTTTAAACAAACAAATATTTTACGAGTCCTACAAAATATTGTCTTGAATATGTTGTAAAGTTACTCAAGGTCCATGAGCCCCTGTTTAAAAGCCTGGACGTTAGGTCTGGTTTGTTTTGAATTTCACGCAAAGCTACACGAGGGCTATCTGCGCTAGCCGTCCCTAATTTAGTAGTGTAAGACTAGAGGGAAGGCAGCCAGTCATCACCACCCACCGCCAACTCTTGGGCTACTCTTTTACCAACGAATAGTGGTAAAACACCCCCAATGCTCAAAAATGGAGGATGTTCGGTGATAAGATTCAAACTTGCGACCCATTGGCTGCGAGTCGAGCATCTTAACTACTGTTCATGACAAGTGAAAATTTAGGTTGTCCAAGAAATAACTGTCGTTTTGAATTGTGAAATTTGGAAAAGTATAAACAAGTGTTGTAGAATATGCTTTACACAGAGTAAGCGCCATTTACTTAAACATACTTTTGCCAACGTGTAACCATGCTGTTTAAGCTCCTGCTGTAGAAATCAGAGTTCCTAAGATCAATGAACTCACTGAAAGCTTCTTCTGCAGCTGCTTTGTTTTGAAAGCGTTTATTGTTCAAAAAGTTGTCAAAGTGCTTGAAAAAATGAAACTCTGTAGGAGAAAGATTTGGAAAATAAGGTGGATGAGGCAGAACCTCGATTCCCAATTCATTCAATTTGTGGAGCGTCATCCTTGACAGGTCTTATAACGCCGATTTTGTTGATCTTCAGTCATCACATGTGGAACCCACTTATCCAACTTTCTGTCTTTCCAACCACACTCATGTGGTTGGCAATGCTTGATTTGTTTGTGTCTAGCTTTTCTACAAGCTCACGTGCTGTTGTGTGAGGGTCTGTTTCAACTTCTAAGGATGGCTTCCTACCATCTTCACGGACTTTCATCTCCATGTCGAAACCTGTACGTTAAGTAACTAATGTTCCTGTGTAGTTTCTGTAGCGTTTCGTCCAAGTCGTAGGGCAAAATCACACGAAAGTCATTCTTGTCCATGCTGCCTTGTGGTTGCAAAACTTACTCTGAGTGGAGTTGAAACAGCAATTAAGACACCTTATAAACGACAAACGTTGGATTAAACCAAACAACGATAAGTTTACTCAATATTCAGCTTCCAAATGTCATCGTGAGAATTCCTACATTTATTTCTGGACAACCTAATAATTGAGGCACGTAGAAGGGTGTTCTAATACGTAAGGAAAAAATCCAACAAATCCCCATAAAGTGTGTAAAAAATAGGTGCCATAAGATTAAATGTGGAAGCAAACTTGTATAAAATATATTTTAAACACTCATTCTTACTAATTAATTAGTTGTTAGTTATAAACTGCACGAAATAATAGAACGTACTGTATTGCGTTTCATCTCCTTCGAAACTGAAATATAAAACAATGTTTGGAAATGAACCAAAACCAAAAATGTTTTTGAAATTTCCCCGAGCAATGGATTTCTTTTAATAAGTTAAATCAAAGCTTTCGATAAATGCAGAATTATTTCAGAATAATTAGGACTTTTGTGACAAAATAAATGAAAACTTAGCGAATTTGTACGTTCCATAAAACTCTTAAAGTCCTTTAAAAACGTTTTGTGATCCATAAAACATTCACACATTTAGTTTTCCAAACGAATATGGCCTGTTAGTTTGAACTGTGAAAATAATCTGAATTATTATAAAATGTGGGCTTCCATATTAAAAGTTTACACATTTACGAAACGAGTAGAATAAAGAATACCAATATTCAGATTTTGACGAAAAGGTAATGTAAGTTGAAAATACTTTATGAACTGAAAGAAAACTCAAGTTGAAAATATTTTGAAAATTTGCTTTTTTCTAAGAAAAATTGATTGGGCTTTGACAACCTGTTACATATAGCAACGACGACAAATAAATACAAATGTTTACTGTTATCCTTTCTTCTGGAGAACATAGTTTTAATATTCGATCATTATTTTGGAGAAATATTTGGGAAAACGTCCCAAGTTAATCGTTATATTTACAGACTAGAAACTGAGATACACCGGTATAAACAAGTTACTTGCTTGGCTCTATGCCCCTGTAGACCTGCAGTTACTAGGACTTATAGCGTAATGATAAAGTAAGTAATTCTGTAAAGATAGTTGTGAACCTGATGAATGAAGTTCATTCTTTGGGTTTCATTTCGTCTGGAAAATTAAACTATTTGTTTTTAGTAAACTGTTTTTTTTTATTACTTAAACAGTCTGTAAAGTTTTATATGTTTTAATACATTGCAGCAACTGTAAGTTAAAATGTCATTCACCGTAACTAAAATTTTGAAAGATACGCGAAAACACAGTTCGAATGTTTACTTACAATTTACATTTCACATGTCAGACGTATAGTGTATTGCAAGAGGTGGAAAATATGACTGGAATGTTTACATAAAACACACTAACATGTTACATGTATTATGCAAGAAAAATAGAAAACATGGTTAGAATGTTTAATTAACTTTACATTTCTCATGTTATACGTAGGATAGTAATATCTTGAAGAGGTAAACACATGAGTGTATACCGAAAACTTAACGTCCATTTCAATTTTCGGATCAACACAAATTGTTTATGAGGATGGTTTAATTTATTCTAAAGTGGTTCATAATCACGTTTTAATTTTAACGGTCACCAGGATTTCAAAGCTACTTTAAAAAATACAGTGCAAGTGTTTCAACCATAACTTCTGGCAATGTTGTAAAACAAAACTACAAGCATTATTGGTATTTTGTCTAACTTCTAGAAACCCCTGTCAAAAGAACCATATGTTAGAACACTTAACTGGTAGGTAAAAGCACAATTGTGCGGAGTAACTTGATAAAGTCAAGGTCTCGAAGTGTTAGTGAGGTAGCGACGAATGAGTGATAGATCCACTGTAAAGACACACAAAATAAACGTATCTGTTCGTGCGTTTATATTTCTACACAGAGCAGGAAGAACTCTTACATATTCGCTGAAGAACTGTCTGACAGCGCTTTTATTAATGACCTGGTATGTACAGGGATACAAGTTAAACAACCGTTTCCGTCGCGAATAGACAAGTGAAAGCAAAATATCGTAATTATGCACTTTTAACTATAAACACTAAACATAGTTTATGAAGATACGTATTCCCTCAAGGAAAATCATTTCTGTAGCACAAGTGGCTGATAGCAGTGAATGGAAAGTAAATGCAAATCGCAAAGCAAAATCGTAGAACATTCGTCCAACATAGATAGAAACATGCCCTGAACACTCACTGTAGTTTTCTTGCGCTAGGCCTAAAGAACATCGAACTTAGCTTATCCTGCTATTGAAGTCCTATTATATCAATTAAGTTGAAGCGTATGCATGTATTACTGCCCCACTATCGACTACACAGTCAGGGACGAAGGTTTTTTTTTTTACACCCGATTGGGGGGGGGTGATGATTTTTGCAACCACTTGTGTGGACTGTTCAATTTCCAAATTACGTGAACCTGAAAACTGTAAACATGTAATATTGTTGCCACGATACTTGCCTGTATAGTTAGGCCTACTAACTGATACGAACAATCGCTTAGATCGAAAAGCTTAGAAACACGTCTATATTAAAGATGTACATTACGGCTACTGAAAAAGCCTACGTCTAGGTCTAATTATGCAATTCGATTGTTAGGAACACGAGAATCACAAAACCAAACACACAATTTGTTGGCCTATGATGCAATAAAACAATTCAACAGACCAAACTGTAGGGGGGGGGGGGATGATTGTATGCACCATACCCCGCACCTAAAATGAAGGAGGGATGTATATCCCCTACCCTCCCCAGGATCTACGCCCCTGTACACAGTCATATTAATTTATCGGTATTTTATTGACCTATTATTCATATGCTAATACTGACCTATTTTCAATTTGATTATTGCTAAGCTTTCAATATTTTACTAACTTATTGTTAATTAAGCTAATGCTAACTTATCGGATTATTTATTATCCAACTACCACAACGTAAGACTTAGATTCCAAATAGGTTTAGGTATGAGAGAACACTATAAAACTTCTTGAAAAAAATCATAACATTAATCATACCATTGGTAAGCTATTTCCATTTGTAAACTTAGCCTCACAAATTACAAACCTTTAAAATTATTAAGGAAGGTTTAAATTGTTATCGTTACGTGGACTGGACTTATCCTTGTTTTCACCAAATAATTTAAAATAACAAAATAACGACCTTACGACATTATACATAATGTGAGAAAAGCTTGACGAGACAAATAACTCATGGGACAGTACTTAATGTTCGGTAAAAAATCTATTGTTGAATTTGCTCTATGTTTACTTGATTTGTCTACGTAAAACAAGTGTTAGGTAAAACGTGGTTTCAAAGCTTTGCGTCGAAAAACCAGGCGATTTGATTGACTTTCTAAAAATATTTATATAATGCTCGAATTATAGAGAAGGTACATTTTATATATTTATACATAATAAAATCTGATGGTTTATATTCAGAAAGTTTTCGTATATATGTTCGAGAAACACATAATATTAGAAAACTTTATGGTTTCTTATTATTTTATAAATATTATTAGACTTCAGGTTTTATAAAGACACAGTTGCCTATTAATTTAGAATAAGTTGTCTCATTAAAAATTGGTTTAGTTTGAATTTCGCGCAAAGCTACATGCAGGCTATCTGCGCTAGCCGTTCTTAATTTAACAGTGTAAAAGTGGAGGGAAGGCAAACATTTATCACCATCCACCGCCAACTCTTGGGCTACTCTTTTAGCAACAAATAGGGGGGGATTGACTGTTACTTTATAATGTTCACACGGCTGAAAGGGCTAGCATGTTTGGTGTGACGAGGATACAAACCCGCGACCCTCGGATTACGAGTTGAATGTCTTAACCATCTGGCCATGCTGGGCCTTTTCATTGAAAATCTCGATATGAAAATATATGGTTATAAAATTAATTTATTAAGTTTAGTCGTTAATATTTGAAACAACTCTTTTAGATAATAATCGCCTCAAGAAATATATTTCTTTGTACCAAATATTGTAAAACGTCCTTATTGTCACAATTAAATCTGAATTATTCTAAAACTTTGCTTAATTTCATAAGTGTGCGTGCGTGTGTGTGTGTGTGTGTGTGTGTGTGTGTGTGTGTATTTGTTATAGCAAAGCCACATCGGGTTATCTGCTGTGTCCACCGAGGGGAATCGAACCCCTGATTTTAACATTGTAAATCTGTAGACTTATCGTTGTCCCCACAGGGGGGCTTAAAACTTTGAATAAAATCGCATACCGGAAGTTAAAACTGCATAACAAATATCACAGGAAATGAACAGGAAAATAAAGATACAGAAAATAATCAAATAATTGTCAGTTTAAGCACCTCAGTCTTTACTAGAAGAGTAATTTAATTAACAATGTTAAATCCGTAAATACTGCTTAAATATTTTACACGTTTAGCCTGTTGTATACGTTGACTTAACTGTGTAACTTACAGAGATATAATACAACTGGTTTACTTGTTACGTATAACATATATACGTTTTTACGTACATTTTTCAATAAATCATGAATGTTTCCGCGTTCTCTGAGATTAAACCACCTTTTACAACATAACTTGTATCTTTGCGAGGCAGGAAATTGTAATATTTTGGATTGCGTAATGCACATAAGTAAATGCACGTCTATTATCACACTAAACCCCTCACACTTCAAATAGGCCTAAACAGATTAACAGACTGATTCATTCTACGATAGGAAGCAGTATAGCAACGAGCAATAAGAAACTGTATTTTGTACTCGAAAGAGAGAACCTTTATTAGAAACAACTTTCTTCTGTTACTAAGTGTATTTATATCACTGCTTAATAATTTGTTCATAAAACTGTTAATTAATTCAAAACGTTTCACACAGATTCACTCTTTGTGGATGGTAAATCCACTTTGACACGAATTCATCCAGATGTGCATTAGTAATTCGAAACGTCGTCCAAAACTGCTAGACATATGCAGCCATTAAGAATGTCTTAAGTATACTTTCATCTTTCTGAACAGTTTATCAAATATGAATTCAACCGTCTGTCACACCCACTCCTCAGTTCGTTAATCTATCAGATCATCTTCCTTGTAATTGATTTATCTATGGCATACTTTTCGATAGTGTCAACTTTATAAACATGTTTCACACATAATTAATCCTCGAACTTCAGTTTTGTAAAGTATTTGAATAACAAATACAATAAAACATGTAATACATGAAGCCATGAATCTTCAGAGTGTTCAGTTTAAAACACAAATATATGTATATTTACAGCTATTATTATTTTATAATTAAATTTCCCTGATTCAGTTATTTATTCTTTGGAAATTCGAAACAGACTGATTTCTCATAACAAGCCATTGTCATAAATAGTTAATTATTCAAAGATTCATTCCACACAACAAACTGTTTCCACGGTTAAAAAAAAAATCCCTGGAATTTTTAAATAGACAAATGGATAACATATCAACTGTTTTACCTACAATAATTAACCGATAAAATCTTTCGTCAGGAGTCACTTTGAGACGTAAGGGTCTCTCGTTATGATTTACAATACACGAAACACTAACTTTCGATGTTGATTCACACGTCTCATAACTTTTCAATAAAAGAGAACATTTTCTGTCGATATTTTTAAAGTCAAATTACGAACTCGTAGAATTACAACTTCAGATGTTCCTTACGAAAGGTATTAAGTATTTACTACGATATATAAATATACTTCGAAATATATAATTATTTTTGTTAGTTGACCTACCATTGACGATTTCTCCAATTTATTGTTTACAAAATGTTGATAAGACTCTTCAAAATAAAATGTTTTGATCCAAAAATTGAGTCACAGAAAACAAAAGTTTTGAAATAAAGAAAATTCAAGACATCAAATTTTAGAAATCATAGAAGGTCGAAACGTTGTTCTCTGCTTTATTAGCAAGTGTTAAAACCCATACTAGCCGTCTTGAGATACATTTTTACTTCAAGCGAGTTTCTCATCATCACGAGTTTTTATATAAATATATTCCAAGTCCCTAACAGGTAAATGTCAGTTTATTTAGTACTGTTTATACATTGTGTTTCCAACATGCATAACTTGTAGTTGAACATCATTGTTTCCATTGTATTGTGACATGAGTTACAGGCGTTTAAAATACAATATCTTTTCAACAGAAAATGCCAAGCCCTACCTCTCTTACGAATGCATCCATCTGTAATTTCACATCATTAAATACTGGTATCCTTGCTTCCAGTTTGCTGTATTTTGTCTCTAAGAGCAACAACTGGTCTTTCATGTACCACAGTTTTAGTCCAGACACGGCGGAAAGGCCGAGAGAAACGATACACAGAACCCACACAAATATCATCGGTTCGCCCCAACAACGTCGTGGGCCCCCTTTAATGTCCGAGGGGACTCCTTTTCCTTGGACACAATTTCTTGATGCGATTAATTGTAGCTTTGAGCACACACACTGGGTTGGAATAAACCAGGAATCACCTGATGAATTTACGTCTTTACCCTTGGTGTTTTCAGTAGTTTTATGAACGTTTTTATGAGAAACTTCTTTACTTCTATCCATGTTGAGATAATTCAGGAAATTTAACTGTTTACCTGACAACTATTTTTTTTTGGAAGACGAAATAACATCATCAACTCTTCATCACGAAGCACTTTTTTCGACGCACGGGACTTTAGCACGCGCCATGTTCCCCTTAAACCCATGAGACTCCTGCATCAAGGTTAAAACAACTAACAGCTCTCGTACTGCGACTTACCCTCGAACGAGAACCCAAAAGTACAAAAGGCTTCAGAAGGTGCACTCACGACTACCCCTTGTTCAGCGAACGTAGTGCTACGTGAAAATTATACTGCCATCTAGTAGGCAATACATTCAAATTTGAGAGATGTTGTACGAAAAAAATATCTCTGTTACGCCTTTAGCATTAAATATTAAACACACAAATATCTCTACAACCACAAAGAAAAATGCGAAAATCTTGAGGACAAGATAAATATTTTTATAGACGTGACATGCAAATGCATACATATATATAAAATAAACAATATAAATAATAATTCCAAACATTTAATCAAACGAAAACCATTTTTATTGTTATGTAACATCAGAAGGCGGGAAAACGTAGTTTAGAAGTAATAACAGTTGTATAACTGTTGCCTAGTTTTGAGTTGAATTAAATATGTTATAATAAAATGTCTCTTGTGTTTATTAATACTTTAAGTTTATTTCAGCGCATTAAAAAAACGAAAAACAATAAGTGAAACGTTAGAAATAAATGTTGATTTCTGTTAGTTTATTTTGTCGTGAAGCGCAAACCTAAAAAATGAGTTATCTATTAATATCAGCTTTAGGTCAAACTAAGCTGTACTTCTGCACTATTAATATCAGCTTTAGGACAAAGTAAGCTGTACTCATGCACTATTAATATTAGCTTTAGGTCAAACTAAGCTGTACTTATGCACTATTAATATTAGCTTTAGGTCAAACTAAGCTGTACTTCTGCACTATTAATATCAGCTTTAGGACAAAGTAAGCTGTACTTATGCACTATTAATATTAGCTTTAGGTCAAACTAAGCTGTACTTCTGCACTATTAATATCAGCTTTAGGACAAAGTAAGCTGTACTTCTGCACTATTAATATTAGCTTTAGGTCAAACTAAGCTGTACTTCTGCACTATTAATATCAGCTTTAGGACAAAGTAAGCTGTACTTCTGCACTATTAATATTAGCTTTAGGTCAAACTAAGCTGTACTTCTGCACTATTAATATCAGCTTTAGGACAAAGTAAGCTGTACTTCTGCACTATTAATATCAGCTTTAGGTCAAACTAAGCTGTACTTCTGCACTATTAATATCAGCTTTAGGACAAAGTAAGCTGTACTTATGCACTATTAATATTAGCTTTAGGTCAAACTAAGCTGTACTTCTGCACTATTAATATCAGCTTTAGGACAAAGTAAGCTGTACTTATGCACTATTAATATTAGCTTTAGGTCAAACTAAGCTGTACTTCTGCACTATTAATATCAGCTTTAGGACAAAGTAAGCTGTACTTATGCACTATTAATATTAGCTTTAGGTCAAACTAAGCTGTACTTCTGCACTATTAATATCAGCTTTAGGACAAAGTAAGCTGTACTTATGCACTATTAATATTAGCTTTAGGTCAAACTAAGCTGTACTTCTGCACTATTAATATCAGCTTTAGGACAAAGTAAGCTGTACTTATGCACTATTAATATTAGCTTTAGGTCAAACTAAGCTGTACTTCTGCACTATTAATATCAGCTTTAGGACAAAGTAAGCTGTACTTATGCACTATTAATATTAGCTTTAGGTCAAACTAAGCTGTACTTCTGCACTATTAATATCAGCTTTAGGACAAAGTAAGCTGTACTTATGCACTATTAATATTAGCTTTAGGTCAAACTAAGCTGTACTTCTGCACTATTAATATCAGCTTTAGGACAAAGTAAGCTGTACTTACGCACTATTAATATTAGCTTTAGGTCAAACTAAGCTGTACTTCTGCACTATTAATATCAGCTTTAGGACAAAGTAAGCTGTACTTATGCACTATTAATATTAGCTTTAGGTCAAACTAAGCTGTACTTCTGCACTATTAATATCAGCTTTAGGACAAAGTAAGCTGTACTTATGCACTATTAATATTAGCTTTAGGTCAAACTAAGCTGTACTTCTGCACTATTAATATCAGCTTTAGGACAAAGTAAGCTGTACTTATGCACTATTAATATTAGCTTTAGGTCAAACTAAGCTGTACTTCTGCACTATTAATATCAGCTTTAGGACAAAGTAAGCTGTACTTATGCACTATTAATATTATCTTTAGGTCAAACTAAGCTGTACTTCTGCACTATTAATATCAGCTTTAGGACAAAGTAAGCTGTACTTCTGCGCTATTAATATCACTTTAGGACAAACTAAGCTGTACTTCTGCACTATTAATATCACTTTAGGTCAAATTAAGCTGTACTTCTGCACTATTAATATCACTTTAGGTCAAACTAAGCTGTACTTATGCACTATTAATATCAGCTTTAGGTCAATCTAAGCTGTACTTCTGCACTATTAATATCACTTTAGGTCAAACTAAGATGTACTGCTGCAATATTAATACTAACTTTAAATCAAAGTAAGCTTTTCTTCAGCACTATTAATATTAGCTTTAGGTCAAAATAAGCTGGTCTCTTGATCTATTAATGTTAGTTGTAAGTCAAAGCAATCTCTTCTTCAGCATTATTAATATTTATCTTACGTAAAAGTAAGGTGTTCTTTAGCATTACTAATGCAAGCTTTAGGTCAATCTAAGCTGTACTTCTACCCAATTAACATTAGCTTTAGGTCAAATTAAGCTGTTTTTCTGTATTATTAATATTATTATCCGTTCAAAGATGTTCTTCTGCACTATTAGAATTAGCTTTAGGTCAAAGTGAGTTTTGCTTCTGCATTATTAATATTAGCTTTAGGTTCAAATAAGGTGTACCTCTGCACTATTAATATTAGTTTTAAGTCAAAGTAAGCTGTTCTTCTGCAATATTACTATTTGCTTTATGTCAAAGAAAGCTGTATTCTGCATTATTAATATTAGCCTTACGTCAAAGTAAGCTGTAAATCTGACGTATAAGTACTAGCTTTAGGTCAAAGTGAGCCGTATTTCTGCACTATTAATATTAGCATTAGGACAAAGTAAAATGTTTCTCTGCACTATTAATATTATCATTAAGTTAAAGTAAGCTCTACTACTCCACTATTAATATTAGCTTTCAGAAAAATCCGTTATGACGAGAAAACCTACTTGCACAGAAAATTATATATTTAAAAACGGATGATATGGGGGGAGAAAGCACTAATAGATGAGGGAACAAGTCAAGTTCACAAAGAAAGGGTTACTGACCGGTAGCTGACCACAAGGCGGTTGTGTAATTGAGTGTAGGAATGTAGAGGGCGAGCTTAGATGTTTGATTATATTTATTAGTATAGGTATAAAGGAGTGCCTTTGTATTGGTTTATTTTGAACTTGAGTTGTTGTATAAGTAAGGCTTCTTTAATTTTGCGTTTGTTTATGTTTGTTTCTTTATTTAGTGTTTGGGTGTTTTCTATGGTTATGTTGTGTTTATTTGATTTTCAGTGTTCGAAAACTTGTGAATGTGACTTTTTATGTTCTTTGAATCTGGTTTCCATTTTTCTACTTGTTTCTTCAATATAGAAGTCGTGGCAGTTATCACATTGTATTTTGTAAATAATGTTGGTGTGGTGTTTGTCAGTTTAGTTTTTACATAGTATAGACCTTAGTTTTGTGCCTGGTTTTTGAATATATTTGGTATTAACTTGAATATCTAATTTTGTTACTAGTTTTTGCCAAATGTTGGTTATTTTTCTGCTGATGTCGGGAATATATGGTATGCAGCAGTATATGGTTTCGTGATTTTTTAATTTGTGGGATATATTTACTTTTGTTAGTTAATTTCGCTTTCGTCTAGGTGTGTGCGTATAATGTTTTCTTCGGGATGTGGAAAAAACTTTTTGATGTTGATGAAGTATTGTTTTATTTTGTCTAATTCGTCCTTAATTTTATTTGGCGAGCATACTTTTATGGCTGTGTTTATTTCGTTTCCTAGTATATTGAGTTTTTGTTTTGTTTCATGTCCTAGAAAGGAACAACAAATCCCAAACTTTGTAAAGGTAAAACTATCAACAAATTTTAATCAATGTACAAACATTATCCAAAATTTACAGAAAAAACTACTTAAAGCCATGTTGAACACGAAATACACAGAACTACATGAATTACAAAAACAAAACATGAACCGAGACCAACAACTGGCATGCTGCATTAAACCAGAGATTTACGGACTTATAAAACGAAACATAAACCAAATCCACACAAGGAATGACAGAAACAAAAAGATCTGCACAACAAAAAACTAGAAAAACTAAGATGTAAACAACAGAAGAGACACCGAGACGACAAACCGTTGACTAACCTCATAATTAACAGGTACGACCGACAATTAAACACAGACGAGATACATCTACTTAACAAAGGACTCAACTTCGCAATAGCACCAAGGTACATTCCAACCACAGAAATTCAAGAATGTTTAGAAGACTCAACCAGGAGACTTGTGATACTCTCCACAGAAAACAAAAACAAGAAAAACAACTGAAAACAACCAACAGAAAGTAGACAACTAAGACAATTCTATTGACATCCAACAGCCAAACTTCCCAGGAAAAAATTAAAAAAATTTATTTTCCAGAAAACCTAAAAACAACATCTTAAACGATTTTTTCAAAGAATTTTCTCACAAAACTATCACTATAATTTCACAAAACAGAAAACTAAAAAACAACCTTATAAAAAGAGACATTAATTCCATTAAAAACCTAAAACAAGCCAAAAACTCTATATATGACGCTATAGTCATAATGAACACGAATGAATACATCCAAAAAATGAAGAACATCCTATCAGACACGAACAAAGTTAAACTAATACACACAAATCTAACAAAGACACACGAAATGCAACTGAACAAATTACTACTACAAATGAAAAAAGCCAACACAATTTCACAAACACTTTATTCCTACCTACGTAAAACCGACTCACGCACACCACAAATATACGGCATCCCCAAACCTCATAAACCAGTTTGTCAATTATGACCAATAATGTCTACATATGAATTGTTTAATTACAATCTTGGTAAATACATAGCATGGACATTCTCCAAATATGTAATATCAGCCAGCTCATTCATCAAAGACTCTTTTAATTTCAAGTCTAATCTTAATCAACTTAATCATAAAGCCTTAATGGTCAGTTTCGATGTTATATCCCTCTTTAGAGAAGTCCCAACCACTGAAGCCTGCAAGATAGTCTTAGAACTCTATATCCAAGACCCTAACCCATCTATAGACATTCCCAGCAACCAATTAGCAACCCTCATAGAATTCACCACGATGAAGACAAACATCATGTTCAACAACCACAAGTATATACAAACAAATGGCCTAAGCATGGGCAACCCAGTATTACCAGTTCTAGCCAATATTTTTATGACACAAGTTGAAACACAAGCAATTAACACAGCATTACATCCACCACTATACTGGTACAGATGTAGATAACACGGTTGCGGGATTCACATCTACAGAACACACACTTAATTTTTTCAATAACATTAACTCTATACATCCCAACTTTAACTTCACATATGAACAAGAAGAAAGCAATCAAATATCATTTCTTAACCTCAAAATTACAAGAACCGATACACAATTTAAAACAGAAATCCACCGAAAAATCACCCATACTGGACTATACATTCCTTGGGACTCAGCACATGAAACAAAACAAAAACTCAACATACTAAGAAACCAAATAAACACAGCCATAAAACTATACTAAACAGATAAAATTAAGGACGAATTAGGCAAAATAAAACAATACTTCATCAACATCAATAAGTTTCCTCCACAAAACGTAGAAAACATTATACGCACACATTATCTTTATCCATACCAGTCGTTTTTAAATATATAAGTCAAAGTAAACTGTACTTCTGCACTATTAATATTAGCTTTAGGTCAAAGTATGCTGAACTTTTATACTATTAATATGAGCTACAGCTCAAAGTAAGCTCTACTTCTGGGTTAATAGTATTTGTTTTAAGTCAAAGTAAGGTGTACTTCTGCTCTATTAATATTTACTTAAGATCAAAGTAAGGTGTATTTCCGCACTATTGGTATTAGCTATAAGTCAAAGTAAGGTGTACGTCTGCGCTACTAATATTAGTTTTAGGTCAAACTAAGGTGCACTTCAGGTCTACTAATATTAGCTTTAGGTGAAAGTAAGCTGTACATTTGCACTATTAATTCTACCTTTTGGTGAAAGCAAGGTGTAATTTTGCATTGTCACTAGTAGCATTAGGTCAAAGTACGCTATATCTCTGTGCTATTAATTTTAGTTTTAGGTCAGAGTAAGCGTTACCTTATACTATTGATATGAGGTTTAGATCAAAGTAAGCTTTACTTCTGCACTATTTATTTTAGCTTTAAGTGATAGTAAGGAGTAATTTCTAATTTATTAATATTCGCTTTAGGTCAAAATAAGCTCAACTTCTGCGATGTTAATACTAGCTTTTGGTTAAAGTAAGGTGTACTTTTGTATTGTTGATATTAGCCTTAGGGCAAATTAAGCAGTACTTATGCACTATTAGTTTTAGCTTTAGGTCAATGTATACTGTATTTTTATACTTTAAATATGAGCTTTAGATCAACGTAAGCTGTACTTCTGTACTATTAATATTAGCTTTATGTGACAGTAAGATGTTCTTCTGCAATATTAATATTATTTTTATATGAAAGAAAGCTGTATTCTGTATTATTAATATTAGCCTTACGTCAATGTAAGCTATACATCTGACCTATTAGTACTATCTTTAGGTCAAAGTAAACCGTATTTCTGCACTATTAATACTAGTATTAAAACAAAGTAAGATGTTTCTTTGCCCTAATAATATTACATTTAGGTCAGAGTAAGTTTTACGTATGGACTGTTAATATTAGCTTCGGGTGAAAGAAAGCTGTAGTTCAGCACTTTTAATATTACGTTTTGGTGAAAGTAGGGTGCACTTTTGCATTTTTAGTATTAATTTTGCGTCAAAGTAAGCTGTACTTCTGCACTGTAATTTTAGCTTTAGGTCAAAGTAAGCTGTACTTGTGTACTATTAATCTGAGCTTTAGACTAAAGTAAGTGGTACTTCTGGCCTATAATTATTAGCTTCAGGTATATGTAATGTGTAGTTTTCACTATTAATACTAGCTTTAGTTCAAAGTAATTTGTATTACTATTGATATATGCTTAATATCACAGTAAACTGCACTTCTGCACTATTGATTTTTGTTTTAGGTCAGAGTAAGATTTATTTGTGAACTATTAGTATGAGCTTTAGGTCAAAGTAAGGTGTACTTCTGCACTATTAATATAAGCTTTAGGTGAAAGTTAACTGTACTTCTGCACTATTAATATAAGCTTTAGGTGAAAGTTAACTGTACTTCTGCACTATTAATTTGATCTTTAGGTCAGAATATGCTATAATACAGTATCATTAATAATAGCTTTGAGTTAAATTAAACTGTATTTCTTCACTATTAACATTAGCTGTAGGTCAAAGTAAGCTCTACTTCTGTGCTATTAATACTAGCTCTAGGTCAAAGTAAGGTGTAGTTCTCACTATTAATATTAGCATTAGATGAAATCAAGCTGTACTTCTGAAATATTAATATTAGACTCAGGTGAAAGTTATGTGTACATCTGCACTATTGATATGAGCTTTAGATCAAAATAAGCCGTACCTTTGCACTATTAATACCAGTTTTAGGTCAGAGTAAGCAGTTCTTGTGTACTATTTATATTTGCTTAATTGAAAGTAAGGTGTACTTCTCTATTATTATTAACTTTAGGTAAAAGTAAGCTGTACTTCTGCATTATTAATATTAGCTCTTGGTCTGAGTAAGCTGAACTTATGAAATATGAATATTAGTTTTTTGTTCAAAGTAAGCTGTACTTGTGCACAATTAATATTACCTTGAGGTCAGAGTAAGCTGTACTTCTGCACTAATAAGTACTAGCTTGAGATCAGAGTAAGCTGTACTTCTGCTCTAATAAATACTAGCTTGAGATAACAGTAAGCTCTGCTTGTGTGCAATTAATATTAGTTTCAGGTCAAAGTAAGCTGTACTTCTGCACTAATAAGTACCAGCTTGAGATCAGAGTAAGCTGTACTTCTGCACTAATAAGTACTACCTTGAGGTCAGAGTAAGCTGTACTTCTGCACTAATAAGTACTACCTTGAGGTCAGAGTAAGCTGTACTTCTGCCTAATAAGTACTACCTTGAGGTCAGAGTAAGCTTTACTTCTGCACTAATAAGTACTACCTTGAGGTCAGAGTAAGCTGTACTTCTGCACTAATAAGTACTACCTTGAGGTCAGAGTAAGCTGTACTTCTGCACTAATAAGTACTAGCTTGAGATCAGAGTAAGCTTTACTTCTGCACTAATAAGTACTACCTTGAGGTCAGAGTAAGCTGTACTTCTGCACTAATAAGTACTACCTTGAGGTCAGAGTAAGCTGTACTTCTGCACTAATAAGTACAACCTTGAGGTCAGAGTAAGCTGTACTTCTGCTCTAATAAGTACTAGCTTGAGATCACAGTAAGCTCTGCTTGTGTACAATTAATATTAGTTTCAGGTCAAAGTAAGCTGTACTTCTACATTATTAATATGTGCTTTATGTTAAAGTAAGCTACTATTCTGCATAGCATAGATATGTCCTTTACTTAATAGTATACATATGTCCTTCACTTAATAATATAGATATGTCCTTCACTTAATACTATAGATATGTCCTTTACTTAATACTATAGATATGTCCTTTACTTAATAGTATAGACAATTCCTTTACTAAACAGAATTTGGTATGATCCTCACTAAAGAGTACAGATATGTTCTTTACTTAATAGTATAGACATGTGCTTCACTTTATAGTATAGATATGTCCTTTACTTAATACTACAGATATGTACTTTACTTAATACTATAGATATGTTTGTCACTTAATACTATAGATATGTCCTTTACTTAATACTATAGATATGTCCTTCACTTAATACTATAGATATGTCCTTTACTTAATACTATAGATGTGTTCTTCACTTAATACTATAGATATGTACTTTACTTAATAATATAGATATGTCCTTTACTTAATACTATAGATGTGTTATTCACTTAATACTATAGATGTGTTCTTCACTTAATACTATAGATATGTACCTTACTTAATACTATAGATATGTACTTAATTAATACTATAGATATGTCCTTTACTTAATACTATAGATATGTCCTTTACTTAATACTACAGATATGTACTTTACTTAATACTATAGATATGTCCTTTACTTAATACTATAGATATGTTCTTCACTTAATACTATAAATGTGTTATTCACTTAATACTATATATATGTCCTTTACTTAATACTACAGATATGTAGTACTATAGATAGTACTATACTTAATACTATAGATATGTTTTCACTTAATACTATAGATATGTCCTTTACTTAATACTATAGATGTGTTATTCACTTAATACTATAGATGTGTTCTTCACTTAATACTATAGATATGTACCTTACTTAATACTATAGATATGTACTTAATTAATACTATAGATATGTCCTTTACTTAATACTATAGATATGTCCTTTACTTAATACTACAGATATGTACTTTACTTAATACTATAGATATGTCCTTTACTTAATACTATAGATATGTTCTTCACTTAATACTATAGATGTGTTATTCACTTAATACTATAGATATGTGCTTTACTTAATACTATAGATGTGTTATTCACTTAATACTATATATATGTCCTTTACTTAATACTACAGATATGTACCTTACTTAATACTATAGATATGTTTTTCACTTAATACTATAGATATGTACTTTACTTAATACTATAGATATGTCCTTTACTTAATACTATCGATTGTTATTCATTTAATACTATAGATATGTTCTTCACTTAATACTATAGATATGTCCTTTACTTAATACTATAGATATGTCCTTCACTTAATACTATAGATGTGTTATTCACTTAATACTATAGATGTGTTCTTCACTTAATACTATAGATATGTACCTTACTTAATACTATAGATATGTACTTTACTTAATACTATAGATATGTCCTTTACTTAATACTATAGAGATGTCCTTTACTTAATACTACAGATATGTACTTTACTTAATACTATCGATTGTTATTCATTTAATACTATAGATATGTTCTTCACTTAATACTATAGATATGTACTTTACTTAATACTATAGATATGTCCTTTACTTAATACTATAGATATGTCCTTCACTTAATACTATAGATATATTCTTCACTTAATACTATAAATATGTCCTTTACTTAATACTATAGATATGTACTTTACTTAATACTATAGATATGTCCTTTACTTAATACTATCGATATGTCCTTTACTTAATACTACAGATATGTACTTTACTTAATACTGTAGATATGTCCTTTACTTAATACCGTAGATGTGTTATTCACTTAATACTATATATATGTCCTTTTCTTAATACTATAGATGTGTCATTCACTTAATACTACGGATATGTCCTTTACTTAATACTATAGATGTGTTATTCACTTAATACTATAAATATGTCTTTTTCTTAATACTACAGATATGTCCTTTACTTAATACTATAGATGTGTTATTCACTTAATACTACAGATATGTCCTTTACTTAATACTATAGATGTGTTATTCACTTAATACTAGAGATATGTCCTTCACTTACTTCTATTGATATGTCCTTTACTTACTTCTATAGATATATCTTTTACTTAATACTATAGATATGTCCTTCACTTAATACTATAGATATGTCCTTTACTTAATACTATAGATGTGTTATTCACTTAATACTATAGATATGTTCTTCACTTAATACTATAAATATGTACTTTACTTAATACTATAGATATGTCCTTTACTTAATACTATAGATATGTCCTTTACTTAATAATATAGATATGTTTTTCACTTAATACTATAGATATCTACTTTACTTAATATTATAGCTATGTCCTTTACTTAACACTATAGATATGTCCTTTACTTAATAGTATTTAGTGGTTGAATGAGATTATTTTGTACTTGATGTTTTTGGACAATCCTGGTTTGTTTTCATGTTTTCAAATAAACCTTTTTTGCGTCCGTACATGTTTATAATATTGTGATATGTTAGTTCACACTTTTATTCCTGTAAGACAGGAATGTCATGTTTCTTTTTATTTAGAACGATTTTTACGTGAGTAAGGACAATTGACATGATATAAATTTTGGAGTAACTCTAACTTCTGAGTTGTTTCAGATGAAGTTTTTAGGTTTTCTTTGACTGTATTTAATATCTCTATTCTAGCACTTGCGATCCAAACAATGTTAGGAATCCGTTATAAAAGTTAACGTAACAAAAAATTTAGTTAATTATACGTGCATACACACACACACACTGTATCATTGTTAATTATACGTGCACACTCACACACACACTGTACCGTTCTTAATTATATGTGCATACATACTCACACACACACTGTACCGTTCTTAATTATATGTGCATACACACTCACACACACACTGTACCATTGTTAATTATATGTCCATACACGCTCATAAACACTGTACCATTGTGAATTATAAGTGCATACACACTCACACACACACTGTACCGTTCTTAATTATATGTGCATACACGCTCACACACACACTGTACCATTGTTAATTATATGTGCATACACGCTCACACACACACTGTACCATTGTTAATTATATGTGCATACACGCTCACACACACACTGTACCGTTGTTAATTATATGTGCATACACACACACATACTGTACCATTGTTAATTATATGTGCATACACGCTCACACACATACTGTACCATTGTTAATTATATGTGCATACACGCTCACAAACACACACACTGTACCATTGTGAATTATATGTGCATACACACTCACACACACACTGTACCATTGTTAATTATATGTACATACACACTCACACTGTACCATTCCTTATCCTTTCACCCTTACTTAGAGTCCCTTCATAAAGAAATGGAATACAAATGCTCATCACATATGTCTGAACATGCAAATTTGTTGAACACAGAATTATTACTTACAGATAAATACAAACATCTTTAGTAGTTCTAAAAGTTTGAATAGATTGTTTGTTTGTTTGTTTTGGAATTTCACACAAAGCTACTCGAGGGCTATCTGTGATAGCCGTCCCTAATTTAGCAGTGTAAGACTAGAGGGAATGCAGCTAGTCATCACCACCCACCGCCAACTCTTGGGCTACTCTTTTACCAACGAATAATGGGATTGACCGTCACATTATAACGCCCCCACGGCTGGGAGGACGAGCATGTTTGGCGCGACGGGGATGCGAACCCGCGATCCTCAGATTACGAGTCGCACGCCTTAACACGCTTGGCCATGCCGGGCCAGGTTTGAATAGAAAGGCTTTGTTTTGCCAGGGTTTAATAGAAAGGCTTAGTTTTTTACTCTGTTCAAGAAACACAAATCTGCCACTGTTATCACAGTCCTTTACCCAACAGCTATAATTTTCTTCTGCACGCTGTAACTTTTTTTGAGGAGGAGATTAGCTCATCACAAATTACACAGAAAGTTAGTGACAAACCTTAATCCTTAAAACTGATTAATGATAGTTGGTATAAACTGAAATAATATTAAGAAAGCGTGAATGACGGATAATAAACGTGTGTTGTAACAGTTTGTACTATGGACATGTTTTTATCGTTCATGAAGAAAGGCTTGTTTCTGTTACTACTAGTCCTACAAGTACAACTTATGGAAGTTCATCACAATAAACAGTAAGCAAAGCTTTACTAATAAATAATGATTCAATATGGATTCCATTACTGTACTAATTTTATTATATTTTTACTATTTTGTTGGACACTTGACCAAAAATCAACCAGCGAGGTCTTTATTTCAAATTGCGTTTCTATATCCTTTGATATATATATTTGTCATTATATTTTTACCACTAGATTGTGAAATATATACACATACCTTTGTTTCCCTGTGTACCATACATGCGTTTTTCTCAGTTTATTACAAAGAATTGTAAAAATGCTGGTATATGAATAACAATACTTAAATTTGTTTTATTTTAAAGTGATGTAATAAGTTGACAATATTTATGACTTTGTGAAAGTTACAAGCATGTACGATGATTATGTTTTTAAACATATTACTAATACCATTAAGTATTATATACCCCATGTTTTTAAACATATTACTAATACCATTAAGTATTATATACCCCATGTTTTTAAACATATTACTAATATCATTAAGTATTATATACCCCATGTTTTTAAACATATTACTAATACCATTAAGTATTATATACCCCATGTTTTTAAACATATTACTAATACCATTAAGTATTATATACCCCATGTTTTTAAACATATTACTAATATCATTAAGTATTATATACCCCATGTTTTTAAACATATTACTAATACCATTAAGTATTATATACCCCATGTTTTTAAACATATTACTAATATCACGAAGTGTTACATACCCCATGTTTTTAAACATATTACTAATACCATTAAGTATTATATACCCCATGTTTTTAAACATATTACTAATATCATTAAGTATTATATACCCCATGTTTTTAAACATATTACTAATACCATTAAGTATTATATACCCCATGTTTTTAAACATATTACTAATACCATTAAGTATTATATACCCCATGTTTTTAAACATATAACTAATATCATTAAGTATTATATACCCCATGTTTTAAACATATTACTAATACCATTAAGTATTATATACCCCATGTTTTAAACATATTACTAATACCATTAAGTATTATATACCCCATGTTTTTAAACATATTACTAATATCATTAAGTATTATATACCCCATGTTTTTAAACATATTACTAATATCATTAAGTATTATATACCCCATGTTTTTAAACATATTACTAATACCATTAAGTATTATATACCCCATGTTTTTAAACATATTACTAATATCATTAAGTATTATATACCCCATGTTTTTAAACATATTACTAATACCATTAAGTATTATATACCCCATGTTTTTAAACATATTACTAATATCACGAAGTGTTATATACCCCATGTTTTTAAACATATTACTAATACCATTAAGTATTATATACCCCATATTTTTAAACATATTACTAATATCATTAAGTATTATATACCCCATGTTTTTAAACATATTACTAATGCCATTAAGTACTATAATCCCCATGTTTCTAAACATATTACTAACACCATTAAGTATTATACACCCCATGTTTTTAAACATATTACTAATACCATTAAGTATTATATACCCCATGATTTAAACATATTACTAATACCATTAAGTACTATATACCCCATGTTTTTAAACATATAACTAAAATCATTAAGTATTATATACCCAATGTTTTAAACATATTACTAATACCATTAAGTATTATATACCCCATGCTTTTAAACATATTACTAATACCATTAAGTATTATATACCCCATGTTTCTAAACATATTACTAATATCATTAAGTATTATATACCCCATGTTTCTAAACATATAACTAATACCATTAAGTATTATATACCCCATGTTTTAAACATATTACTAAAACCATTAAGTATTATATACCCCATGTTTTTAAACATATTATTAATATCATGAAGTACTATGTACCCCATCTTTTTAAACATATTACTAATACCATTAACTATTATATACCCCATGTTTTTAAACATATTACTAATACCATTAAGTACTATATACCCCATGTTTTTAAACATATTACTAATATCACGAAGTGTTATATACCCCATGTTTTAAACATATTACTAATATCATTAAGTATTATATACCCCATGTTTTTAAACATATTACTAATACCATTAAGTATTATATACCCCATGTTTTTAAACATATTACTAATACCATTAAGTATTATATACCCCATGTTTTTAAACATATTACTAATACCATTAAGTATTATATACCCCATGTTTTTAAACATATTACTAATACCATTAAGTATTATATACCCCATGTTTTTAAACATATTACTAATACCATTAAGTATTATATACCCCATGTTTTTAAACATATTACTAATATCACGAAGTGTTATATACCCCATGTTTTTAAACATATTACTAATATCATTAAGTATTATATACCCCATGTTTTTAAACATATTACTAATACCATTAAGTATTATATACCCCATGTTTTTAAACATATTACTAATACCATTAAGTATTATATACCCCATGTTTCTAAACATATTATTAATATAATTAAGTATTATATACCCCATGTTTTTAAACATATTACTAATACCATTAAGTATTATATACCCCATGTTTTTAAACGTATTACTAATACCATTAAGTATTATATACCCAATGTTTTTAAACATATTATTAATATCATTAAGTACTATAATCCTCATGTTTCTAAACATATTACTAATACCATTAAGTATTATATACCTTATGTTTTTAAACATATTACTAATACCATTAAGTATTATATTCCCCATGTTTTTAAACATATTACTAATACCATTAAGTACTATATACCCCATGCTTTTAAACATATTACTAATACCATTAAGTATTATATACCCCATGTTTTTAAACGTATTACTAATACCATTAAGTATTATATACCTCATGTTTTTAAACATATTACTAATATCATGAAGTGTTATGTACCCCATGTTTTTAAACATATTACTAATATCATTAACTATTATATACCGCATGTTTTTAAACATATTACTAATACCATTAAGTATTATATACCCCATGTTTTAAACATATTACTAATACCATTAAGTATTATATACCCCATGCTTTTAAACATATTACTAATACCATTAAGTATTATATACCCCATGTTTTTAAACGTATTACTAATACCATTAAGTATTATATACCTCATGTTTTTAAACATATTACTAATATCATGAAGTGTTATGTACCCCATGTTTTTAAACATATTACTAATATCATTAACTATTATATACCCCATGTTTTTAAACATATTACTAATGCCATTAAGTATTATATACCCCATGTTTTTAAACATATTACTAATACCATTAAGTATTATATATCCCATGTTTTTAAACATATTATTAATATCATGATGTGTTATATACCCCATGTTTTTAAACATATTACTAATACCTTTAACTATTATATACCTCATGTTTTTAAACATATTACTAATACCATTAAGTATTATATATCCCATGTTTTTAAACATATTACTAATACCATTAAGTATTATATACCCCATGTTTTTAAACATATTACTAATACCATTAAGTATTATATACCCCATGTTTATAAACATATTACTAATACCATTAAGTATTATATACCCCATGTTTCTAAACATATTACTAATACCATTAAGTATTATATACCCCATGTTTCTAAACATATAACTAATATCATTAAGTATTATATAGCCCATGTTTTTAAACATATTACTAATACCATTAAGTATTATATACCCCATGTTTTTAAACATATTACTAATATCATTAAGTATTATATACCCAATGTATTTAAACATATTATTAATATCATGAAGTACTATATACCCCATGTTTTTAAACATATTACTAATACCATTAAGTATTATATACCCCATGTATTTAAACATATTACTAATACCATTAAGTATTATATACCCCATGTATTTAAACATATTACTAATATCATTAAGTACTATAATCCCCATGTTTCTAAACATATAACTAATATCATGAAGTATTATTTTCCCCATATTTTTAAACATATTACTAATAATTAAGTATTATATACCCCATCTTTTTAAATATATTACTAATACCATTAAGTATTACATACCCCAATATGTAAACAAATGGAGCAGACTCAGTGGTGGAGATTGTAAGTGTGTGAGTATGAAAAGTTAACGCTTTGATGCTATACGTCCCGTAAAGCAGTGGACTACTAGTTTTAATTATATTCACTAGATGGCAATACAATTGTTTAAAATCGACCTATGTTCCCAAATTTTCGATTAAATAGTAATAAGCTTTATTCTGTTCTTGATTATAAAACATTTAGACATCGATATTGACCATACATAATCGTTCTGGTCAGATTTCTATTTTATAACTACACTACATAACCCGTTTGTTCATTAATAAACAAAGTGTTTTTTTATGTTTCATCAGTTTTCTAATAGTTTGAGTTTTTATATATCATAATTCCTGGTTATACACATAATAACCCATATACTAGTTTAACTCATATCAATGTACTCCTGAAAAGGACTCATTTTTATGTTAATCTCACACTTTCGAACTGACGTTATTACGTTTGACTTTCCTCATAAAGTACTTAATTCTGTAAGAAACACTTTAACAAAAGCTAGTAAATATTTTTGAAATGTGTCGTTTTTCAAATAATTATTTTACAACATATAACTTGTACTAACTATACAGTTTACAATACACCCATATTAACTTATGGGCTGTTGGTGAGGGCGATCTACTCCCAGTCAAAGGGTCGTGTGTTTGAATCCCCAAGCCACCAAACACGCTCGCAATTTCAACTGTGGAGACGTTATAATGTAAAGGTCAATCTAACTAGTCATTTGTAACGTAGTATCCAAGATTTGGCCGTTGGTGGTGAGTACTTATATTCCTTCTAGTTTCTTGGCCCAGCATGGCCTTGTGGTTGAGGCACTCGATTCGTAATCCGAGGGTCGCGCGTTCGAATCCTCGTCACACCAAACATGCTTGCCCTTTCAACCATGGGAGTGTCATAAAATGACTGTCAATCCCACTATTCGCTTGTAAAAGAGTAGTCCAAGAGTTGGCGGTGGGTGGTAATGACTGTCTGCCTTCCCTCCACTCTTGCACTGTTAAATTAGGAACGGCTAGCGCAGATCGCACTTGTGTAGCTTTGCGCGAAATTCAAAACAATCCTAACAGACTAATTTATTTTCGCAAAATGATGGGCAGCTAACGCGAAAATGAAACCAAACCGTATACATTTGCGCATAAAACATTCAAACTTTGACATATCCCAACCTGCCCTGACCTTATAATAAACTCGAAAGCAAACGTTTCACACACGATCTTTTCTATATTAATTTTTGCGTTATCTTTGTAGTCAGCTTTCTCAATTACAGGTTCTCTTCAATATCCATGTTTTTCAAAATAAGCATTTGTAATTCAAGAAAATCATCGTATCTCAAAAACTAGATAACGAATTATAAAAAAAAATACATTAGAAGCTGTTGTTTCAAAATTGCACAAGTGTAAATTTTTAAAATAATATAGTGGTTTAACCTTATGATTGGCCCGGCATGGCCAAGCGTGTTAAGGCGTGCCACTCGTAATCTGAGGGTCGCGGGTTCGCATCACCGTCGCGCCAAACATGCTCACCCTTTCAGCCGTGGGGGCGTTATGATGTACGGTCAATCCCAATATTCGTTGGTGAAAGAGTAGCCCAAGAGTTGGCGGTGGGTGGTGATGACTAGTTGCCTTTCCTCTAGTCTTACACTGCTAAATTAGGGACGGCTAGCGCAGATAGCCCTCGAGTAGCTTTGTGCGAAGTTCAAAAACAAAACAAACAAATGACTTTATGATATTTAACAAACTGAAAGTTTTACAGTTGAGGTCATTAGAGCATAAATTTTGTCATTCCAGCTTCTAAACCGACCTCAAACGTGATTCTATGAAACTATCCACCTTCTGGCGGTATATTGTGAAACTAAACATTTATCACTGTTTCTGGAAGAGCTAAAATCTAGGTCTATCGGGTTCTCGATCCAACCATCGATCACGTGCCTAACAATGTGATATTAAAATTTCAATTATATTTGATTGTATTGTCGGTTTCATTTCACATGTAAAATAGAGAATACTCTTAAAACTTTACTAATTAAATAACCAAGCAAGACAAAGTTAGGGCGTTGTTTACGATAAAAGCGAAACTCATCACATTACAAGCAATTTCTCAATCTTCGTGATTACAGATAATGCGTATCTCTGGTTTTTTTCACACTCTAAGAGGGACGATTAGGAAGGTGGTTTGGCCGGTTTTGGTAACGAATAGTCGCGACGTGTTTCCGTATCTATCTCACACCACGAGTTATCTCAGAGGTAGTAAATCATTCCACTGTTCACGTGCATGACTCCTAACGGTCACTACCCTCTGATAAACCTTTACTTTTGTGGTCTATTAATGCAAAGTGACTAAATTTTCCTGACTAATATTGGTGCTGTTTTTGTAAAAGGTCAGTTGATTTATACAAGAACATTGTAGAAGAAGGGATGGTGCTGTGTCATGCAAGTGGCTGGAATAACAGGAAACCCACGTGAGTTTTTAATTGATTGTGTTTGTTACTGTTGTTGTTGTTCGCCCTCTGTTAGCTCGGTTCACGCTCTGGTTACTGTAGACAGATCAATGAGGAGTTCCTCTTACACAAACAAGTAAAACGCTGTTTATAAACAGTTTAAGCCATGCAAGAAGACGCGACGCTTAACAATATGTTTAAGTGATTAGTGAACTTGAATAATCTTGCTAGGATTAGAGAACTTCGATTATCTTGATAGGATTAGTGAACTTCGATTAGCTTGATAGGATTAGCACCCTTGTATAATCTTGTTAGGATTAGTAAACTTGTATAATCTTGATAGGATTAATGAACTTGTATAAACTTGTTAAGTAAATTTGTATAATCTTGTTAGGATTAGTGAACTTGTATAAACTTGTTAAGTAAACTTGTATAATCTTGTTAGGATTAGTGAACTTGTATAAACTTGTTAAGTAAATTTGTATAATCTTGTTAGGATTAGTGAACTTGTATAAACTTGTTAAGTAAATTTGTGTAATCTTGTTAGGATTAATGAACTTGTATAAACTTGTTAAGTAAATTTGTATAATCTTGTTAGGATTAGTGAACTTGTCTATTCTTGATAGAATTAGTGAACTCGGATAATCTTTATCAGATATTGAACTTGGATAATATTTTTGGAATTAGTGAACTTAGATACTGTTAACTAGATTAGTAAACTTCAATAATCTTTATAGTGTTATTAAACTTCTATAATCTTGTTAGGATTGGTGAACTTGTATAATCTTGTTAGGATTGGTGAACTTGTATAATCTTGAGAGGTTTAGTGAGCTTGTATAATCTTCTCAGGAGTAGTGAAATTGGATGGTCTGGATAGGATTAGAAACATTGCATAATCTTGTTAGGATCAGGGAACTTGTATTTTCTTGATAGGATTAGTGACTCGGATAATCTTTACGGGATATTGAACATGGATAGTATTTTGGGGATTAGTAAACTTGGGTAACATTTTTGAGATTAGTGAACTTAGATAATGTTAATTGATTAGTGAATTAAAATAATCTTTTTAGTGTTAGTGAACTTGTATAATTTTGTTAGGATTAGTAAACTTGTATAATCTTGATAGAATTAGTGAACTTGTATAGTATTGATAGGATTAGTCAACTCGGATAATCTTTATGGGATTTTAACCATGGGTAATGTTTTAGGATTAGTGAACTCAGATAATGTTAATTGGATTAGCGAATGTAATAAATTTTTATAGTGTTAGTAAACTTGAATAATCTTTTCAGGATTAGTGAGCTTGTATAATCTTGATAGGATTAGTGAACTTGTATAATTGTATTAGGATTTGTGAAATTGGATAGTCTTGATAGGATTGACAACCTTGTATAATCTTGTTAAGTAACCTTGTATAATCTTGTTAAGTAACCTTGTATAATCTTGTTAAGTAACCTTGTATAATCTTGTGAAGATTAGTCAACTTGTATAATCTTGATGGGATTAACAAATTTGTGTAATCTTGATGGGATTAGTAAACTTGTATAATCTTGTTAGGATTAATGAATTTGTGTTATCTTGATAGGATTAGTGAAATTAGATAATTTTTATGGGATATTGAACCTGGATAATCTTTTTGGGATTAGTGAACTAAGACAGTCTTTATAGTGTCAGTAAACTTGTATAATATTGTTATGACTAGTAACATTGTATACTCTTGATAGGATTAGTGAACTTGTATAGTCTTGTTAGGATTAATGAATTTGTATAATCTTGTTAGGGTTAGTGAACTTGGATAGTGTTGATAGGATTAGTGAGCCTGGATAATAATGGTAAGATCAGTGAGCCTGGATAATAATGGTAAGATCAGTGAGCCTGGATAATAATGGTAAGATCAGTGAACCTGGATAATCTTGATAGGATTAGTGAACTGGACCTTTATTCCAATACGTGGAGAACACTTAAACTTTAAATGACAAATTAAGTAGTTAAAAAGGCACAAAAATGTATATATGTTTTTCACTCTTTGTTATTGCCTGATATCAGGCCTTAAGATAAATGACTTAAGGTGAAATAAACCTCATAAATTACGTGACATTGTGTTTTTTAACGTATCAGTGTCTGGTGTTGAGTTGAAAGATAAATGGCATTATATTTTTAACATGACATTGTGTGTTCAGTTTTACTGGTTGCGTTGGTCATATGATATGTATTTTTAATGTAACATTGAGTGTTCAATTTTATTATATATGTATAAACGGCTCGTTTGGGTTGAGAAAATATTTTACGCAGAGGAGCGAACAACGTTTCGAACTTCGGTCATCGTCAGGTTGACCAAAGAAGGTAGAAAAGCTGTTCGCTCTTCTATGTAAAATATTTTCTCTATCCATACCAGTAGTTTCTACATATATATTTCTCTACAAGTGAGTTTTCTCGACATCACTGTTCAGTTTTATTGGTTATGTTGATCATATGACATTGTGTGTTCAGTTTTCCTGGTTACTTTGGTTGTATGATATTATGTTTTTAACATGATATTGTGTGTTTAGTTTTCCTGGTTACTTTGGTTGTATGATATTATGTTTTAACATGCCATTGTGTGTTCAGTTTTTCTGGATACTTTGATAATGAGATTATGTTTTAACATGCCATTGTGTTGTTCAGTTTTCCTGGTTACTTTGGTTGTATGATATTATGTTTTTAACAGTTCAGTTTTCCTGGTTACTTTGGTTGTATGATATTATGTTTTTAACATGATATTGTGTGTTCAGTTTTCCTGGTTACTTTGGTTGTATGATATTATGTTTTAACATGCCATTGTGTTGTTCAGTTTTTCTGGTTACGCTGGTCATATCATATTAGGTAAAAACGTGGCATTGTGTTTTTAGTTTTCCTGGATACTTTGAATATGAGATTATGTCTTAAAATGACATTGTGTTGTTCAGTTTTCCTTGTTACTTTGGTCATATAACAATGTGGTTTTAATATGTCATTGTGTGTTCAATTTTCCTTGTTACTTTGGTCATATGACATTGTGTGTTCAGTTTTCCTGGTTACGTTGGTTATATGACATTGTGGCTTTAACATAATATTGTGTTCAGTTTCTCTGGTTACGTTGATCACATGACGTTGTGTGTTCAGTTTTCCTAGTTATTTTGGTAATACCAACTTACCCAGGTCAGTGTTCTTTTTATGAATCCGGATACTGCAACAAAAGAAATCTTTGAAGATATATGATAGCTTTATAACCAATGTTTACCAGGTTACAAACATCCGATATAACTTTGTAACTATTGTTTCCCGGCTTACAAACATCTAATATCGCCTTATAACCAATGTTTCCCAGCTTACAAACATCCAATATAACTTTGTAACTATTGTTTCCCAGCTTACAAACATCCAATATAGCTTTGTAACTAATATTTCCGAGATGAGAGACATACAAGGTCACGGTAGTGTTGCAGGTTGATAAATTAATCCTTGAACTCGTTTTACTGAGTGATAAGGTAAAAGTTCAGTGACTCATAAGATCCGTTTGTGACCAGTTACACTTATTTTAATTCATTATTTATAGTATATATCCTTTTTATTTTGCCATAAAGCAGGTCTTGTGCTGATCTACCTGGGACGTTAAATGAAATACACAGACACGGAACTTACTTAACGTTTATAATAATGTCAAATTTTGTGTTCTTACTTACGTACTAAACCAACGTATTTGATCTTCCAAGTTTAAAGTAAATTCTGCGTTTAACATACAATAGGAAAATAACGTATACGAAGCGACCCAAGATTTCTTATATAAAGGAACTTCACCGGTTTGATCGTTCAATTCAAGCTTAACTCTCTTGACAAATAGATTGTGCTTGCGAGAAATTTGTCATGTATTTATACGTGGCTCAAACATCTGGTATAACTTATAAAATATTTTTATTCACATTCGATAAAAGAAGTTTTATAAGGACATGTTTGATGTAAAATAGTTTATTTTGTTTGTATTGTTCTGATTATTAAAACCTTTATTTAGTGTTGCTGATCTTTGTCTATGCTTTTGGTATTCATTAAACTGTAGATTTGATGTTAGGCTTGTAGAGATTTTCTGCCATTTGATTTCAGTTGTTCTGTTTTGTTACTACACTTGTGATACACGAGCTCAGAGAAACTGCTCGAGCGACATGAAGTTGTTCGCTACGTCGGAAAAACGGTGATCGAAAAGTTGTATTTGAAATTTCCCTTATAGTCCACAATTCTGAGCCCTTCTGTAGACAATACTAAATATATTTACATAATTCTTCCTAAATTTTTTATGTCCTGTTCTTTGAATATGTGGCGGCATGCCCTCTTCAAATTCTTGGAATTAGATGTTTGAATTTCAGCACCTACAATTCAATAATTCCAGGCTTTATTCCAAGTTATGTAGCAGGGGAATTACTTGTAAAAGACATTGCTGAACCGTTGCTTATACTGTTGGATCGTAACACACGAACCGTTCGTGTGATGTCAAGTTACCATGGACACTTGTATTTGTCAACGTCGCTTGATGTCGGCTTCACTTATCTTACCGCAGAAGTTCTTTTTTTTGGCCCCTCAGTGGCATAGCGGTATGTCTGACAACGCTAAAATGTCGATACCCTAGTGCACAGACAGCCCATTGTGTAGCTTTGTGTTTAATTTCAGAACAACTAACAACACCTTTATTTTGATTGTTATTACCTGTTGAGACTACCTGCCACCAGCGATAATTTTAAACTGCAACTACAGGAAAAGCAACTAGATAATAGCCCTCACCGTCAACTTTCAGGTTACTTTTTATCAACAAATAATGGGATTAACCATCCATTATAACGCTTCCGTGGATCAAAAGGTAATACTATTCGGTGTCCGCCTTCGACCTTGCAACGTGATCTTGGGAATCAAGCTTTTTAACTACCAGACAATGCTATATCCCGCCCCCTCCGTGAACCGACGAACGGCTCGCTATACCTTAGTGCTCAGTCCTTCTAACAAATAACATCAAAACTGGTTCAGCCAGTTTTATACATGTCGAGACAGACAGACAGAGAGAAACCTCTACCATTTTACTGGGGGGCCATGTAAAAGAAGGGTCTATTTTAATTAAAAACGAAATTACACAAACTTTAACTTTCTTATAATTTGTATCTTTTTCTATCATGAGCTCGTCTTCAAATATTTTCTTGTTCGAAACTTTTTGATAGAAAAACAAACAAAAAAGAATGAGTCAAAATAACCAAAATCGATCTTTGGTCAGTAAGTTTAGTTTCCAAATATTTGTAAAGCGACAGGTCGTATGTGGTCTACAGAAAATACTTGAGCTACTGATTGAACGGTCCAAGACTCGAGACAAACACGCTCCATATTTTCAACAGAGAACGCATTTATAAAAAAACAACAACATTCAAAAGCAGGATATAACATTAGGGTGACGATACCACTGTTGTAAGTAACCCAAAATTAGGGAACTTTCTCTTAACCATAGGGGTCTCATAAGCACACTCTCACTAGATACCCGTGAGTATCTAAAAATTTCTGTTCTAAAGCGATAAAGTTTGTGTGTTTGTTTCTGAATTTCGCACAAAGCTACACGAGGGCTATCTGTGCTAGCCGTCCCTAATTTAGCAGTGTAAGACTAGAGAGAAGATAGCTAGTCATCACCACCCACCGCCAACTCTTGGGCTACTCTTTTACCAATGAATAGTGGGATTGACTGTCACATTATAACGCCCCCACGGCTAAAAGGGCAAGCATGTTTGGCGCGACGGGGATGAGAGCCCGGGCCCCTCAGATTACGAGTCGCACGTCTTAACACGCTTGGCCATGCCGGGCCCTAAAGCGATAAAGAATTTTAAGTTAATAAATATAATTATAATAAATAATAATAGTTATAATAAATAATAAGTTATAATAAATAATAATAACTATAATAAATAATAACAGTAATAATAAATAATAATAGTTATAATAAATAATAATAGTAATTATAAATGATAATAATAGTTAATAGGGGTATCAAGGTTAGAATATTTCAGTTAACAGGTGTATCAAGGTTGGAATGTTTCAGTTAACAGGGGTATCAAGGTTGGAATGTTTCAGTTAACAAATGTATCAAGGTTGGAATGTTTCAGTTAACAGGGGCATCAAGGTTGGAATATTTCTGTTAACAGGGGTATCAAGGTTGAAATGTTTCAGTTAACAGGTGTATCAAGGTTGGAATGTTTCAGTTAGCAGGTGTATCAAGGTTGGAATGTTTCAGTTAACAGGTGTATCAAGGTTGGAATGTTTCAGTTAACAAGTGTATCAAGGTTGGAATGTTTCAGTTAACAGGTGTATCAAGGTCGGAATGTTTCAGTTAACAAGTGTATCAAGGTTGAAATGTTTCAGTTAACAGGGGTATCAAGGTTGAAATATTTCTGTTAACAGGGGTATCAAGGTTGAAATATTTCTGTTAACAGGGGTGTCAAGTTTGGAATGTTTCAGTTAACAGGTGTATCAAGGTTGAAATGTTTCAGTTAACAGGTGTATCAAGGTTGAAATGTTTCAGTTAACAGACAATAATAAAGACAATAAGTGCAGGCAGCCCTCGTGTAACGTTTCAGGAAATTTAAGAAATAAATAACCAGTTGTAAACTCGCTCGTGCGCATCTCGCGTTTTGGTTACCTGTTTAGCAGTTTCGTGTGTTTCGCCAACGACCGAGAAACACATCTAACAATAACGTTGCTAAGCTACATCGTAGTCTCGTGAACTGAACTGTTTAATAGTGACGTCGAAACAAGCTGCATTCCAGGGTAAAATATCCACCGATATCTTAACGTATTTATGAAGTTTCCTATGACTGTCACACACAGTAAGAAAGCTCGTGAGGGTCAGGAGACTCGTGAACGGCAAGTCTGTTGCGTGCCACTTCATCAGAAAAATTCTAGAGAAACAAGTCGAACATGAAAATCCTAAAAGGCTGTATTCCAGGAGCTGTAATCATTCTCGTAAGTGATTATGTTTACTGAGTGAAATGTGATTAGGTATTGACTACAAGGGTGACTGTGTTTACTAAACGAAATGTGATTAGGTATTGAATACAAAGATGGTTGTGTTTACTAAACGAAATGTGATTAGGTATTGACTATAAGGGTGACTGTGTTTACTGAGTGAAATGTGATTAGGTGTTGACTTCAAGGGTGATTATGTTTACTAAGCAAAATGTAATTGGGTATTGAATACAAAGATGGTTGTGTTTACTAAGTGAAATGTGATTAGATATTGACTACAAGGGTGACTGTGTTTACTAAGTGAAATGTGATTAGATATTGACTACAAGGGTGACTGTGTTTACTAAGTGAAATGTGATTAGGTATTGACTACAAGGGTGACTGTGTTTACTGAGTGAAATGTGATTAGGTGTTGACTTCAAGGGTGACTGTGTTTACTGAGTGAAATGTGATTAGGTGTTGACTTCAAGGGTGACTGTGTTTACTGAGTGAAATGTGATTAGGTGTTGACTTCAAGGGTGACTGTGTTTACTGAGTGAAATGTGATTAGGTGTTGACTACAAGGATGATTATGTTTACTGAGTGAAATGTGATTAGGCGTTGACTTCAAGGTCTCTCGTTATTTGTAGTAACTCATGATACATTCTATGTTGTGAAGACGTGTTTTTAATATGTTAAAAATGATGTGAGGCTTGAATTTTAAACCAATGAGATTATGATGAGATAAAGGAAAATAAACAACAATTATTTCTTATTGAGTGGTGTAACAAATTGCGCGTGTTTTGCAAAACCTAAACCAGTCTAATCTATTTAAAGTTCAACATATACCTTAAAGAATTAGATTAATGTTGATTTCATGCTGTTTGTCTTCTCAACGTATAAATGCGTTCGACGTGGTCCGTGGTTTACACCTACCATATAAACTGGTCTGTGTGACAAGTGGTTACGTTACATCATATATTGCTAATCCAAGTGTCCCAGGTTTTCATCGCATCGCCGTAAATCGCATTTCGCATTTTCAGACCATATGTGCGTTATAAGAGTGACGATCAAATCCAACTTGTTGATTAGAATAATCCAAAATATTGTAGCTATGGGCCTGCTTTTTATTTTGTTTCTGTGTATTAAAACTACGGATGAACAGTATAAATAGCTCTTGTGTTGCCAAAACAAACAAAAACAAAAAACGCTGGACCCTGTAGACTGTCCATTAATGTAAATAACTATTGTGTAACCATGTCCGAAACAATCAAACTACAGAAAATTGTAGACTGTACATTAATGTAAATAACTCTTGTGTAGCCATGTACTAAACAAACAAACTACAGTATCTTGTAGACTGTTCATTAATTAAATAACTATTGTGTAGCCATGTACTAAACAAACAATCTACAGTATCTTGTAGACTGTTCATTAATGTAAATAACTATTGTGTAGCCATGTACTAAACAAACAAACTACAGTATCTTGTAGACTGTTCATTAATGTAAATAACTATTATGTAGCCATGTACTAAACAAACAAACTACAGTATCTTGTAGACTGTTCATTAATGTAAATAACTATTGTGTAGCCATGTACTAAACAAACAAACTACAGTATCTTGTAGACTGTTCATTAATGTAAATAACTATTGTGTAGCCATGTACTAAACAAACAAACTACAGTATCTTGTAGACTGTTCATTAATGTAAATAACTATTGTGTAGCCATGTACTAAACAAACAAACTACAGTATCTTGTAGACTGTTCATTAATGTAAATAACTATTGTGTAGCCATGTACTAAACAAACAAACTACAGTATCTTGTAGACTGTTCATTAATGTAAATAACTCTTGTGTAGCCATGTACCAAATAAACAAACTAGTATCTTGTAGATGAAAATAAAAACGCTATAAAACATTTTATTAACTGATTACCAGAAAAATAAAACTATTAAGCAGGAATCTAAACAATCTAACAGAAGCTTCAGACATACATATTTTATTCAGTAGATTTATCTAAACTTGAGACAATTAACGGAACACAACATAAAATGAATAATAAAGTTCTATTTATATAAAAATAGGGAAACAACTATATAATTATTAAAGATCTCAAGAAACGTGACAGTATTTGTAATTATAAACATGTGTTAATTTCTGTATATATGTGAAGCTTGTGTGTGTGTTTATGTTTTTTTATAGCAAAGCCACATCTGGTTATCTGCTGAGATATTGTGATTTGAAGATTTTCTAGATCTGGCTTCATCTGTTGGGTGAAAAGTGAACTACTATCAGTCTTCTACATTTTTGTACACAGTAGCAATTTATTAAATTTTATTAACGTTCACCGAAATTTTGGTTTGTTTTGAACTTCGCGCAAAGCTGCACAAAGACTATCTCCGCTAGCTGTCCCTAATTTAGCATGTAATACTAGATGGAAGACAACTACTCATCACCACCCACCGCCAACTCTTGGGCTACTCTTTTCTCCAACGAATAGTAGAACATCATAACGCTTTCATGGTTAAAAGAGGCGAGCATTTTTGGTGTGATGGAGATTTGAACCCGCAACCTTCAAATTAAGAGTCGAGCGTCTTAACCACCTGGCCATGCCGGGCCTCACCGAAATTTAAATCACGAACAAGAAATATAACATTAATAACAAAAACAAACAAGCTTTGATTGTTCATTTTAGAGCAAATCAACGTTAGACTATCTGCTGTGTACATCGTAGGAAATCGAACCCTAGGTTGTAGGCATACCGCTACTCTACTGGGGAAATAAGAAACTTTTAAATAATAAGAGTATTACAGCCAGAAACCATTTGTATTAATAACTATAATGGTAAGGTTTATTTGTATTTCACAAATAATTAGAGAACAAGAGCTATAATTTTGTTTGTTTTGCTTTTTGAATTTCGCACAAAGCTACTCGAGGGCTATCTGTGCTAGCCGTCCCTAATTTAGCAGTGTAAGACTAGAGGGAAGGTAGCTAGTCATCACCACCCACCGCCAGTTCTTGGGCTACTCTTTTACCAACGAATAGTGGGATTGACCGTAACATTATAACGCCCCCACGGCTGAAAGTTTCTAGCACGTTTGGCGCGACGGGGATGCAAAATCCGCGACCCTCAGATTACGAGTCGCACGCCTTAACACTCCTACGAAAAGTGAGGCCTAATAGGCCCCAGAGCAACTTGAAAGGCTATTAATATTAGGCTAATAATTTTGTATTTAAATGAAATTGCCATTTAAATCCATTAATGAATGGATTAACGAGATTCCCACTGTCCCTATCTACTATCTAGCGAAACCACAGCCAGGGGAACGGGCTTGAAGAAATCAGGAATAGAAACGTCTTTTCGTAGGAGTGTTAACACGCTTGGCCGTGCTGGGCCCAACAGCAATAAGCGGCTTTATAAATTGGACATATTAATTTATTATATTTAATATTTTAGATATTTTAATTTTAAGAATTAAATGTGAGAGTTAAAGTTTATACTATTACAGATCTGTGAAACAAGAACAAATATTGAGGTTTGGATTCGGAGATTATTGTTATTAACAAAACTTATAAACATACAAAAGATTTGACGATGTATTTATTTCATAATAAAAATGGCCCGGCATGGCCTAGCGCGTAAGGCGTGCGACTCGTAATCCGAGGGTCGCGGATTTTGCATCCCCGTCGCGCCAAACGTGCTAGAAACTTTCAGCCGTGGGGGCGTTATAATGTGACGGTCAATCCCACTATTCGTTGGTAAAAGAGTAGCCCAAGAACTGGCGGTGGGTGGTGATGACTAGCTGCCTTCCCTCTAGTCTTACACTGCTAAATTAGGGACGGCTAGCACAGATAGCCCTCGAGTAGCTTTGTGCGAAATTACAAAACAAACAAACAAACATAATAATAATTACTATTTTCATTATTTCTTTCTTCAACTTCATGCAAGCACACTCTAGGACTATCTGAACTAACTCTTCATAATTGAGAAGTGATTATCTAGAGAGAAAGCAGCTAGTCAATAGTGCCCACCGACAACTCTTGGACTACTCTCTATCCAATGAATCGTTGTACAAACAAGTCACGTCAAGTTCCGAATACATAAAGGAAAATAGTTGTACTTCAATCGTTTTTCGTCAAAAGTGAAATGTTACGTCAAACATATGGATTCTTCTGGTTCAAAATGAACCCCAAAACTTAAAAAAACTTTAAAAGAAAGATCATGTGATTACTTCAGTTAATTTAGTGTTTAACTGCCTTAACGTCTGCTTGCAGTATGACAAAGTAACATCTGAAGACTAAATCACAGACATTAAACAACTCTCCTGCACGATCTCAGTCTCCACTTGATTACACAGCTTCCATTTTAGATCGATATATCATTAGTAAGAAGTGTTTCTTTATTATAAATTGTTCATTTGACTTTACTTCACTATGGAGTGTTCCTTTACTGAAATTATTTCATTTGACTTTACTTCACTATGGAGTGTTCCTTTACTGAAATAATTTCATTTCAATTTACATCACTATGGAGTGTTCCTTTACTAAAGTTATTTCATTTCAATTTACCTTACTATGGAGTGTTCCTTTACTGAAATTATTTCATTTCAATTTACTTTACTATGGAGTGTTCCTTTACTGAAATTATTTCATTTCAATTTACTTCACTATGGAATGTTCTTTTACTGAAATTATTTTATTTCAATTTACTTTACTATGGAATGTTCTTTTACTGAAATTATTTCATTTCAATTCACTTCACTATGGAATGTTTTTTTACTGAAATTATTTTATTTCAATTTACTTCATTATGGAGTGTTCCTTTACTGAAATAATTTCATTTCAATTCACTTCATTATGGAGTGTTCCTTTACTGAAATTATTTCATTTCAATTTACTTCACTATGGAATGTTCTTTTACTGAAATTATTTTATTTCAATTTACTTCACTATGGAATGTTCTTTTACTGAAATTATTTCATTTCAATTCACTTTACTATGGAGTGTTCCTTTGCTGAAATTATTTTCTTTCAATTTACTTCACTATGGAGTGTTCCTTTACTGAAATCCTTTCATTTCAATTTACTTTACTATGGAGTGTTCCTTTACTGAAATTATTTCATTTCAATTCACTTTACTATGGAGTGTTCCTTTACTGAAATTATTTCATTTCAATTCACTTTACTATGGAGTGTTCCTTTACTGAAATAATTTCATTTCAATTTACTTCACTATGGAATGTTCTTTTACTGAAATTATTTCATTTCAATTCACTTTACTATGGAGTGTTCCTTTACTGAAATCATTTCATTTCAATTTACTTTACTATGGAGTGTTCCTTTACTGAAATTATTTCATTTCAATTCACTTTACTATGGAGTGTTCCTTTATTAGAATCAGTTCATTTAACTTTATTTCAATATTGAGTGTTCCTTTACTAGAATCAGTTCATTTAACTTTATTTCAATATTGAGTGTTCCTTTACTAGAATAGTTGATTTCAATTGACTTAACTATGGAGTGTTCCTTTACCGTGTCTTCCTCTTTAATTATTTATTGTTTTGGCGAATATTCTTATGATTCTCCAACCAATCTCTCTTGATGTAGACTTGAGACAAGAAAGACTGATAATGTGAAACAAGGTGCGGGAAAGCGTTGTAATAAAAACGACAAGGACATTCCTATATTTGAGTTGATCGACCGATGAGGTTAAGAAAATTAGAGAAATAAGAATGTAGTTACGACGTTAAGTGTGTAAACATTGAGTATGTCAACTGTATGAGGATGGGATCCTGTAACACCACACAATGAAGCCATTAAGTATGTCAACTGTATGAGGATGGGATCCTGTAACACCACACAATGAAGCCATTAAGTATGTCAACTGTATGAGGATGGGATCCTGTAACACCACACAATGAAGCCATTAAGTATGTCAACTGTATGAGGATGGGATCCTGTAACACCACACAATGAAGCCATTAAGCATGTCAACTGTATGAGGATGGGATCCTGTAACACCACACAATGAAGCCATTAAGTAGGTCAACTGTATGAGGATGGGATCCTGTAACACCACACAATGAAGCCATTAAGTATGTCAACTGTATGAGGATGGGATACTGTAACACCACACAATGAAGCCATTAAGTATGTCAACTGTATGAGGATGAGATCCTGTAACACCACACAATGAAGCCATTAAGTATGTCAACTGTATGAGGATGAGATCCTGTAACACCACACAATGAAGCCATTAAGTATGTCAACTGTATGAGGATGGGATCCTGTAACACCACACAATGAAGCCATTAAGTATGTCAACTGTATGAGGATGGGATCCTGTAACACCACACAATGAAGCCATTAAGTATGTCAACTGTATGAGGATGGGATCCTGTAACACCACACAATGAAGCCATTAAGCATGTCAACTGTATGAGGATGGGATCCTGTAACACCACACAATGAAGCCATTAAGTATGTCAACTGTATGAGGATGGGATCCTGTAACACCACACAATGAAGCCATTAAGTATGTCAACTGTATGAGGATGGGATCCTGTAACACCACACAATGAAGCCATTAAGTATGTCAACTGTATGAGGATGGGATCCTGTAACACCACACAATGAAGCCATTAAGTATGTCAACTGTATGAGGATGGGATACTGTAACACCACACAATGAAGCCATTAAGTATGTCAACTGTATGAGGATGGGATACTGTAACACCACACAATGAAGCCATTAAGTATGTCAACTGTATGAGGATGGGATCCTGTAACACCACACAATGAAGCCATTAAGTTTGTCAACTGTGTGAGGATGGGATCCTGTAACACCACACAATGAAGCCATTAAGTTTGTCAACTGTGTGAGGATGGGATCCTGTAACACCACACAATGAAGCCATTAAGTATGTCAACTGTATGAGGATGGGATCCTGTAATACCACACAATGAAGCACCCAATGTTCTCTTTTTGCACTTAAGTACAGAATAAGGTAGCAATAATAAACCACCTACCATGTAAAAAACACGTGACGTGACTGTCATTCTGCTTCCTCGTGTAAAATGTTTCCTTAGCATGTGACCGGTTGGAAGAGCATGACCCGCTCGATCAGATCTGGATGGCTCCTCTACCTGTTGACAGTCTTCACAATTATAAAACGTTTGTTGTCAGTCTTCACAATTATAAAACGTTTGTTGTCAGTCTTCACAATTATAAAACGTTTGTTGTCAGTCTTCACAATTATAAAACGTTTGTTGTCAGTCTTCACAATTATAAAACGTTTGTTGTCAGTCTTCACAATTATAAAACGTTTGTTGTCAGTCTTCACAATTATAAAACGTTTGTTGTCAGTCTTCACAATTATAAAACGTTTGTTGTCAGTCTTCACAATTATAAAACGTTTGTTGTCAGTCTTTACAATTATATAACGTTTGTTGTCAGTCTTCACAATTATATAACGTTGACGAAGTAATAAACAAGGATCGTTTCTTTTATAATTCTGCGCAAAGATACACGAATATTTTAAGATCTATCCATCAGTAATTACAATTATAAGACAAGAGGGGAGCCTGCGATACTGCAGATATTCCTTTACGAGGAATAGTGGGATTGACGGTACATTATAACGTCCACACAGCTAAAAGAGCGAGAATGTTTGGTGCGAGGGGTATTCGAACCCGTAATGCTGAGACTAGGAATCGAGCTCTCCAACTACCTGACCATGAATCAGATGTACTTTTATTATCTTGATTATCACCCAGACAAACACATTTGATAAATTGTGTGTTAGACAAAAGATGGTTGTGTACTAGATAACAAATGTACCAAACAACAGATGGTAGCGTATTAAACATCAGATGTGCTACATAACATGAGGTTGTGTACTAGATAACAGATGGCTTTGTACTAGACAACAAAAGGTTGTGTACTAGATAACAGATGTACTAAAAACAGATGGTTGTGTACTAAACAAAAAATGTACTAGATAACAGATGTACTAGACAATAAGTGGTTGTATACTAGATAACAAATTTACTAAACAAAAGATGGTTGAATACTAAATAACAAGTGTACTATACAACAGATAGTTATGTACTAAACAACAGATGCATTGGACAACAGATGGTTGTGTACTAGATAACAGATGTACTAGATAACAGATGTACTAGAAAACAGATGTACTAGACAAGAGACGGTTATGTACTAAACAACAGATGGTTGTGTACTAAACAACAGATGTACTAGACAACAGATGGTTATGAACTAAATAAACAACAGATGTACTAGACAACAGATGGTTATGAACTAAACAACAGATTGTTTTGTACTAGATAACAGATGAACTTAACAACAGATGATTGTGTACTGGATTACAGATGTACTAGACAACAAACGGTTGTGTAATAAACAACAGATGTACTAGACAAGAAATGGTGATGTACTAAACAACAGATGTACCAGACAACAAATGGTTGTATACTAGATAACAAATATCGTAAGCAACAGTTGGTTGTGTACCACACAATAGATGTACTAGACAACGATGGTTGTGTACTAGAAAATAGATGGTTGTGTACTAGATAACAGATGTACTAAAAACAAATATTTGTGCACTAGATAACATACGGTTGTATACTAGACAACAGATGGTTACGTAATGAACAACAGTAGGTTGTGTATTAGATAACAAATGAACTAGTCAACAGACGGTTATGTACTAAACAACAGATGTAATGGATAACAGATGGTTGTGTAGTAGATAACACATGAACTAGACAACAGGTGGTTGTGTACTAGATAAGAGATGAACTAGACAAAAGACGGTTGTGTACTAAACAACAGATTGTTGTGTACTTAACAGCAGATGATTGTGTACTGAACAACAGACATCCTACATAACAGATGTACTAGAAAATAGATGGTTTTGTACAAGACAGCAGATGGTTATGTACTAAACAACAGATGGTTGTATACTAAATAATATATGTACTAGACAAAAGATGGTTGTATACTAAACAACAGATGTACTAGACCACATATTGTTGTGTACTAGACAAAAGATAGTTGTATACTAAACAACATATGTACTAGACAACATATGGTTGTGTACTAGATAACAGATGGTTGTATACTAAACAACATATGTACTAGACAACATATGGTTGTGTACTAGATAACAGATGGTTGTATACTAAACAACAGATGTACTAGACAAGATATGGTTGTGTACAAGATAACAGATGGTTGTGTACAAGATAACAGATGGTTGTGTACCAGACAAGATATGGTTGTGTACCAGACAAGATATGGTTGTGTACAAGATAACAGATGGTTGTGTACCAGACAAGATATGGTTGTGTACCAGACAAGATATGGTTGTGTACCAGACAAGATATGGTTGTGTACCAGACAAGATATGGTTGTGTACCAGACAAGATATGGTTGTGTACCAGACAAGATATGGTTGTGTACTAGATAACAGATGTACTAAACAACAGATGACTATGTACTAGATAACAAAGGTACTGGAGAATAGATGGTTGTGTACTAGATAACAAAGGTACTGGAGAATAGATGGTTGTGTACTAGATAACAAAGGTACTGGAGAATAGATGGTTGTGTACTAGATAACAAAGGTACTGGAGAATAGATGGTTGTGTACTAGATAACAAAGGTACTGGAGAATAGATGGTTGTGTACTAAACAACAGATGTACTACACACCAGGTGGTTGTGTAGTAGATAACAGATGTACTAGACAACAGATGGTTGTGTAGTAGATAACAGATGTACTAGACAACAGATGGTTGTGTAGTAGATAACAGATGTACTAGACAACAGATGGTTGTGTAGTAGATAACAGATGTACTAGACAACAGATGGTTGTGTAGTAGATAACAGATGTACTAGACAACAGATGGTTGTGTAGTAGATAACAGATGTACTAGACAACAGATGGTTGTGTAGTAGATAACAGATGTACTAGACAACAGATGGTTGTGTAGTAGATAACAGATGTACTAGACAACAGATGGATATGTACCAGATAACAGATGTACTAGAGAACAGATGGTTGTGTACTAGACAATAGATGGTTGTGTACTACACAACAGATGTACTAGACAACAGATGGTTGTGTAGTAAATAACAGTCGGTTGTGTACTAGAAAATAGATGGTTGTGTGCTAAACGACATATGTACCAGACAACAGATGGCTGTGTACTAGATAACAGATGTACTAGAGAACAAATGGTTGTACGAGGTCTGTTCAAAAAATACGCGGACTGACGTCATAAAACCAAATGTACTTTATTTAGAAGTTACAGGTCTGGGAAATCCCTTCAAAGTACTCTCCTCCCCAACGCACACACTCATCCCAACGGTGTTTCCACTTCTTGAAACAGTCCTGGTACGCTTTTTTTTGTAATGTCCTCCAGCTCCTTCGTCGCATTTGCCTTAATCTCGGGAATCGTCTTAAATCTTCTTCCTTTCAAGGGTCTTTTGAGTTTGGGAAACAAGAAAAAAATCGCAAGGAGCAAGGTCAGGTGAGTAGGGGGGTGGGGAAGAACAGTGATCGAGTGTTTGGCCAAAAACTCACGAGTTCTGAGGGCTGAATTTCGCAGCAACGCGGTGCATCTTCAATTTTTCGGTCAAGATCTCGTAAGAAGATCAAACTGATATCCCACATTCTTCAGCAAGCTCCCTGACAGTCAGACGTCGATTTGCCCGCACCAAGGTGTTGATTTTGTCAACGTGTGGGTCGTCAGTTGACGTGGAAGGACGTCCAGGACGCTCATCATCTTCAATGGACTGTCGACCATCCTTAAAACGTTCATGCTACTTGAAACATGCCTTTCGCTTCATAGCAGCATCACCGTAAGCCGTTTTTAGCATAGCAAAGGTTTCAGTTGCAGATTTTCCAAGTTTAACACAAAATTTCACAGCAACTCGTTGCTCCTTCAGGTCATTCATTCTGAAATCCGCCAAACGAAAAAATCGCACTTCACTTAAAACCGCGTAGCTAATACACAAATGAAGATATCTGCAATCAGGAAATGGCGTCGTGATCAGCTAATCTGTGCAAACCTAGCGACACCAAGCGGATTCCCCTGGAACCAACTGGAGCCGCGCAATTCAAACAGTCCGCGTATTTTTTTAACAGCCCTCATATACTAGATAACAACCGTACTAATGAACAGATGGTGGTGTACTATATAACTGATGTATTAGTTAACAGATGGTTGTATACTATAAAACAGATGTACTAAACAACAGACGATTGTGTACTAGACAACAGATGGTTGTGTACTAGAGAACCAAAGTACTATACAACAGACGGTTGTGTGGTAGAAAAAACATGGTTGTGTACTAAACAAGAGATTGTTGTGTACTACACAAGAGATTTACTAGACAACAACTGTACCAGACAACAGACGGTTGTGTACTAGACAATAAATGTTTGTTTATTAGATAACAGATGTACTAGACACCAAATGGTTATATACTAGATAATACATGTACTAAACAACAGATGACAATGCGCAAGATAACAGATGTACTAGACAACAGAAGCTAGTGTACTAGAGAATATATGATTGTGTATAGGATAACAGATGTTATAAATAACAGATGGTTGTGTACTAGGTAACACATGTAGTAAACAACAGATGGTTATATACTAAACAACAGATGTACGATACAACGATGATTGTCTACTAGATAACAGATGTTCCAGAAAACAGATGATTGTGTACAAGATAATAGATGTTCTAGACAACAGATGGTTGTGTACTAGATAACAGATGTAGTAAACGAGAGATGGTTGTGTACTAGATAACAGGTGCACTAGAGAACAGATGGTTGTGTATTAGACAACAGATGTACTAAACAGATGGTTGTGTACTAGACAATGGATGGTTGTGTGTTAGATAACAGATGTACAAGACAACAGATAGCTGTGTATTAAATATTAGATGTACTACACAACAGATGGTTGTGTACTAGACAATGGATGGTTGTGTGTTAGATAACAGATGTACAAGACAACAGATAGCTGTGTATTAAATATTAGATGTACTACACAACAGATGGTTGTGTACTAGATATCAGATATACTAGACAACAGATGGTTGTTTACTAAATAACAAATGTACTAGATAACAGATGTACTAGACAACAGTTGGTTGTGTACTAGATATCAGATATACTAGACAACAGATGGTTGTTTACTAAATAACAAATGTACTAGATAACAGATGTACTAGACAACAGTTGGTTGTTTACTAATGTGTTCTAATTGTTTTATTTTTGCCCTACATGAATTGTTGAATAGTGAATGTGTTTCACGTCAAACTGTACAAAGTTATATTTGCGTATTTTCGACGTGTGTTTAAGTGTATAAACCAAAGTGTGATTAGAAAAATAGTTTTTTTTTCAATAAACGTCTTAGAAGATTCTATTTTCCAACGACTTCAGACGATATTTTATAAGGTAGAGTTTAATTATAAATATGACATTGTCGAGACGACTTGTTTTGCAATTTCTAACATTATTTTATGACGTGTACGATATTAATTTATATTCCTGCAGCCTTCATTAAGAGTTTAGATTAAAATTCAAAATTTAAGTATTGAATTTGGTCTCATTTCTAATTCCGTTTAGCCCTAATAATATCCTACATTAATTTATATTATTTGTTTAACCACGTGCATCACCCACAGGATCAATCATGACAGGGATAGTTTAGGACTGGATGCCTTATACTTGTTTGGTTCCATGACTCATGTTTCATGTAACTACTATTAAACACATTATCATAACTTGTCTCCTTCCTCGATATTACTTTTCGTTACGTGTTTAGTAAATAGCCTTAGTGTTGACCATAATGAGAACTTTTTGCCATATACCATCAACTTCAATCTCTCCTTTTAGTTCGTTATGTTGTGAGGTTACACCTTCAATACGTTCATGTAATTTTTCATGACATTTTCTTATATTTTTTTCTACTTCAAATTTTTTCTTGACTTCACCAGCCATCTCTACTTCATAACACCTTACTTTTATGTCTAACCAGTTTGTAAATGTCATGATATTTTATACACTACAATCCACTACTTTAACCTTATTTCTTTATATGTTATCTTACACTCTTTTAATTCATAGTATTCACTTTGAACATTAGAATAGTATGTTGTGTAGTAATACAATGGTATGTTGTGTAGTAATACAATGGTATGTTGTGTAGTAACACAGCAACATGTTTTTTCCTCCGAGTCATTCAAAAGTCGTCGTATGCCAAGTGACGCTGTTCCTTGTCTAAAGTATCCACTCTATACATTTACTAAAAGTCTTAGAGCCGGTTTTTCCAAGAAGATACTCAAAATGTTGCCAGTTACATTGTTGATAGTAATCAAATTAAACTGGTCATCTTTGTTTTAAAACTACACGTGCCATGTGACTCAATTTAAAAAAAAAACTGTTTTACTGTCACTTCTCTGATGCTTAACTGTCTTACGTTAAAAAATTGAAATACATACTCAAATAATTACCCGAAATAAAAATTAAACAAGAACGTTCTAGAATTTAAGTATATATGATACGTTTGGTAATGTTGGAGGGTAATCCGTGTTTGACATCTTCAACATTGTTTTTATTGGCTTCATTACGGTTAACCACATTACCGTGCTACTGTTGTGTTATGTTTTGTAACATCTTACCAAAGACATTAACTGTTTCTGTTGTACTGGTTTAGATCAATGTTCTATTTTTATTGTTTTTATACACACACGTAGAGTAATACTCAGGCTTTACCAGTAAAACACATTTTTCTCCCATTAGACTATGGATCTTTGTTGTACTGGTTTAGATCAATGTTCTATTTTTATTGTTTTTATACACACACGTAGAGTAATACTCAGGCTTTACCAGTAAAACACATTTTTCTCCCATTAGACTATGGATCTTTGAGAAAATGAAGTCTATATGTTAAGTGTATACATATCGGCAACAAAGTATATGTTTTCTTATAGTAAAGACACATCGGGCTATCTGCTGGCTATCACGAACGGAATAGAACCCCTGATTTTAGCGAATAGTTACCACTGTTCTATCGGGGGACCCAGCAACAAACAAAAAGGTTCAAATACATGGATATGTTCATGTATTTGGTACAGTAGGGATTGAATACTCCCATGTTTATGTACAGTGTTTCTCCACAGTATTCACTTACTAACAGTAACGTCACACTTTGGTGAAATACAAATAATTTAAACAATTATTCTAATTATATTGTTCTAATCAAAACTCTAACTTAATGTTATGCGATAATGTCAGCGAAATCTAGAAATAAAACCTGTACTAAAACTACCAGTTAGTTAAATACAACTGTACTAAGACTACCAGTTAGTTAAATACAACTGTACTAAGACTACCAGTTAGTTAAATACAACTGTACTAAGACTACCAGTTAGTTAAATACAACTGTACTAAGACTACCAGTTAGTTAAATACAACTGTACTAAGACTACCAGTTAGTTAAATACAACTGTACTAAGACTACCAGTTAGTTAAATACAACTGTACTAAGACTACCAGTTAGTTAAATACAACTGTACTAAGACTACCAGTTAGTTAAATACAACTGTACTAAGACTACCAGTTAGTTAAATACAACTGTACTAAGACTACCAGTTAGTTAAATACAACTGTACTAAGACTACCAGTTAGTTAAATACAACTGTACTAAGACTACCAGTTAGTTAAATACAACTGTACTAAGACTACCAGTTAGTTAAATACAACTGTACTAAGACTACCAGTTAGTTAAATACAACTGTACTAAGACTACCAGTTAGTTAAATACAACTGTACTAAGACTACCAGTTAGTTAAATACAACTGTACTAAGACTACCAGTTAGTTAAATACAACTGTACTAAGACTACCAGTTAGTTAAATACAACTGTACTAAGACTACCAGTTAGTTAAATACAACTGTACTAAGACTACCAGTTAGTTAAATACAACTGTACTAAGACTACCAGTTAGTTAAATACAACTGTACTAAGACTACCAGTTAGTTAAATACAACTGTACTAAGACTACCAGTTAGTTAAATACAACTGTACTAAGACTACCAGTTAGTTAAATACAACTGTACTAAGACTACCAGTTAGTTAAATACAACTGTACTAAGACTACCAGTTAGTTAAATACAACTGTACTAAGACTACCAGTTAGTTAAATACAACTGTACTAAGACTACCAGTTAGTTAAATACAACTGTACTAAGACTACCAGTTAGTTAAATACAACTGTACTAAGACTACCAGTTAGTTAAATACAACTGTACTAAGACTACCAGTTAGTTAAATACAACTGTACTAAGACTACCAGTTAGTTAAATACAACTGTACTAAGACTACCAGTTAGTTAAATACAACTGTACTAAGACTACCAGTTAGTTAAATACAACTGTACTAAGACTACCAGTTAGTTAAATACAACTGTACTAAGACTACCAGTTAGTTAAATACAACTGTACTAAGACTACCAGTTAGTTAAATACAACTGTACTAAGACTACCAGTTAGTTAAATACAACTGTACTAAGACTACCAGTTAGTTAAATACAACTGTACTAAGACTACCAGTTAGTTAAATACAACTGTACTAAGACTACCAGTTAGTTAAATACAACTGTACTAAGACTACCAGTTAGTTAAATACAACTGTACTAAGACTACCAGTTAGTTAAATACAACTGTACTAAGACTACCAGTTAGTTAAATACAACTGTACTAAGACTACCAGTTAGTTAAATACAACTGTACTAAGACTACCAGTTAGTTAAATACAACTGTACTAAGACTACCAGTTAGTTAAATACAACTGTACTAAGACTACCAGTTAGTTAAATACAACTGTACTAAGACTACCAGTTAGTTAAATACAACTGTACTAAGACTACCAGTTAGTTAAATACAACTGTACTAAGACTACCAGTTAGTTAAATACAACTGTACTAAGACTACCAGTTAGTTAAATACAACTGTACTAAGACTACCAGTTAGTTAAATACAACTGTACTAAGACTACCAGTTAGTTAAATACAACTGTACTAAGACTACCAGTTAGTTAAATACAACTGTACTAAGACTACCAGTTAGTTAAATACAACTGTACTAAGACTACCAGTTAGTTAAATACAACTGTACTAAGACTACCAGTTAGTTAAATACAACTGTACTAAGACTACCAGTTAGTTAAATACAACTGTACTAAGACTACCAGTTAGTTAAATACAACTGTACTAAGACTACCAGTTAGTTAAATACAACTGTACTAAGACTACCAGTTAGTTAAATACAACTGTACTAAGACTACCAGTTAGTTAAATACAACTGTACTAAGACTACCAGTTAGTTAAATACAACTGTACTAAGACTACCAGTTAGTTAAATACAACTGTACTAAGACTACCAGTTAGTTAAATACAACTGTACTAAGACTACCAGTTAGATGCTTAAAACCCTGAATATCGATCACGTCATGTTCTACATCTATGTCACGTGTCTTGTTCTTTACACATATATTTCACTTTTTTTCATCATATACTCACTCACATTACCCATAATTCATTTTCAACCTTTATAATCCATTTCACACATTGACACTTTAACAAACGATTTGGGCCAAGCGTGTTAAGGCGTGCGACTCGTAATCTGAGGGTCGCGGGTTCGCATCCTCTTCGCTCCAAACATGCTCGCCCTCCCAGCCGTGGGGGCGTTATAATGTTACGGTCAATCCCACTATTCGTTGGTAAAAAAGTAGCCCAAGAGTTGGCGGTGGGCGGTGATGACTAGCTGCCTTCCCTCTAGTCTTACACTGCTAAATTAGGGACGGCTAGCACAGATATCCCTCGAGTAGCTTTGTGCGAAATTCAAAAACAAACAAACAAACAAACGATTTGTAAATTACATTACATCTTTCGATTTTATTACACTATTTATAATTCATCATTACGATATATTCAGCTATTTTGTACTTCTTTAAGGCAACCGTGCTATAGAGGAAATATGGACAGAGTCGAAGGGTGCCCTTGAAATGTAGAGATTTCACTCTTTGAAAACACTACGTCACTCTATATTGTACTCTCTACACCCGTCTACACTACGTCACTCTATATTGTACTCTCTACACCCGTCTACACTACGTCACTCTATATTGTACTCTCTACACCCGTCTACACTACGTCACTCTATATTGTACTCTCTACACCCGTCTACACTACGTCACTCTATATTGTACTCTCTACACCCGTCTACACAACATTACACCATAGTTATTAAGTCATACTTAATTATTTTTTGTGGATTACAATTATTTCAATGATTTCTTCATCTTACACTATGATATGTACTATGTCATACTTTACCACCGATCTCTATTGCGATTACCAACCTGACAAGTTTTCCTTGAACTTCTGCCAAATGGTTTCATCACAAGCGAATTCAAACAATATTGTTGACTGCCCTTGGAGAAGATGTCACATTTGTCCTTATGGCTGAAACTGTTGGAAGAACGACTAAACTTCTTTCCTCATATTTGTGTTTATAAAAATCTATCTGGAACGCAGAGACTTACAAATGGATAAATCAGACAGAAAATATATACGGTTATTATCATTTTCCTTTACTTTTGTGACTGTGAGTGTCTTTGCATGTAAAAATCATGTTGTTTTACAGTAATGGCACACACTTCCTCTGAAGCGCGAGTTATTGTACTTACGTTTTTGTCTCGATACGCGCTACATTCAAAAACTTACAAAAAGGAACACTAGGATAATTCAGTTTGTTTTGAATTTCATTTTACATAAAAGTAATCGAGGACTATCTCGCTCAGTTGCCTCTTATTTAACAGTGATATACTAAGGGAATGCAGATAATAATCTTTTCCCACCGCCATCTCTTGGGCTATTATTTTACCAACAAATAGTTGGCTTGACCGTTTCGTTTTGATGCTTGTACATCTGAAACGGCGAATATGTTCGGTAAGTGATAGGTAATCGAACATTTACTGGTAAAATAGAACATACCATTCGGTTATTTGTGTAATGTTTGATAAAGTGATGAATGTTTTATGCATCTTAAAAGATGGCGTGGTCTAAGTTAAGGTTTAGCTTTGTTTTTCTTTCACGCAAAGCTACACAATGGCTATCTGCGCTATCCGTCCCTAGTTTATCAATGTAAGACTAGAGGGAAGGCAGCTAGTAATCACCACTAACTGCCAACTGTGGGGCTATTTTTTACCAACGAATAGTACGACTGATCGTCACATTGTAACGCTCCCACGGTTGAAAAGGCGAATATGTTTGATGTGACATGGATTCGAATCCGCAACCCTCAGATTAAACACCTGGCCATGCCGGTCCCCTATGTTAAGGTACTTGTTATTTGTATTTATGGTGAAACGCTAAATGTATTTATTACCTTTCATCTATTGAACCAGTGACTAGAGAGAAGGCAGCATGGTGATGGTGTTTACTACACTGAGATGATGGTGTTTACCATGTTGTGGTGATGGTGTTTACTACACTGAGGTGATGGTGTTTACCATGTTGTGGTGATGGTGTTTACTACACTGAGGTGATGATGTTTACCATGTTGTGGTGATGGTGTTTACTACACTGAGGTGATGGTGTTTACCATGTTGTAGTGATGGTGTTTACTACACTGAGGTGATGGTGTTTACCATGTTGTAGTGATGGTGTTTACCACACTGAGGTAATGGTGTTTACCATGTTGTGGTGATGGTGTTTACTACACTGTGGTGATGGTGTGTAACTTGGCTTGGAGACCGTAATCCCTGTGTTGTTTATCATGCTGTGGAAAAGCACATTTGGAAACCAAAACGAAATGGGTTTAAAATCGTGAATAATAATATCGAAATCGACTTCAAAACTGTGTGGCACAATGGGCTTACTATATTTGTTCTGTGTGACACAATAGGCCTATATATTTAAAAACGGCTGGTATGGATTGAGAATTTTTTTATGTAGAGGAGCGAACAATATTTCGACCTTCTTCTTCAGGTTCAAAAAGAAAAAGAGTTAACTGACCGATAGCTGACCACATGTTTGAAGGTGGTTGTGTAACTGAGTGTGGGAATGTAGAGGGCGTGCTTAGATGTTTGATTATATTTATTAGTATAGGTATAAAGGAGTGCCTTTGTATTGGTTTATTTTGGGCTTGAGTTGTTGTATAAGTAAGGCTTCTTTAATTTTGCGTTTGTTTATGTTTGTTTCTTTATTTAGTATTTGGGTGTTTTCTCTGGTTATGTTGTGTTTATTTGATTTGCAATGTTTGAAAACGTGTGAAGGTGACTTTTTATGTTCTTTGAATCTGGTTTCCATTTTTCTACTTGTTTCTCCAATATAGAAGTCGTGGCAGTTATCACATTGTATTTTATAAATAATGTTGGTGTGGTGTTTGTCAGTGTAGTTTTTACATAGTATAGACCTCAGTCTTGTGCCTGGTTTTTGAATAAAATTGGTATTAACTGGAATGTCATATTTTGTGACTAGTTTTTGCCAAATGTTGGTTAATTTTCTGCTGATGTCAGGAATATATGGTATGTAGCAGTATATGGTTTCTTGATTTTTTGATTCGTGAGATATATTTACTTTTGTTGGTTGATTTTGCTTTCTGTCTAGGTGTGTGTGTGTATAATGTTTTCTACGGTTTGTGGAGGAAACTTATTGATGTTGGTGAAGTATTGTTTTATTTTGTCTAATTCATCGTTAATTTTATCTGGTGAGCATAGTTTTATGGCTGTGTTTATTTGGTTTCTTAGTATGTTAAGTTTTTGTTTTGTTTCACATGCTGAGTCCCAAGGAATGTATAGTCCAGAATGGGTGATATTTTGCTGAATTCCTGTTTTAAATTGTGTATCGATTCTTGTAATTTTGAGGTTAAGAAATGATATTTCATGTGTTCACATGTGAAGTTAATGTTGGGATGTATAGAGTTAATGTGATTGAAAAAATTAAGTGTGTGTTCTGTAGATGTGAATCCCGCAATCGTGTCGTCTACATATCTGTACCAGTATAGTGGTGGATGTAATGCTGTGTTAACTGCTTGTGTTTCAACTTGTGTCATAAAAATATTGGCTAGAACTGGTGATACTGGGTTGTCCATGCTTAGGCCATGTTTGTATATAGTTGTGGTTGTTGAACATGAAGTTTGTCTTCATCGTGGTGAATTCCATGAGGGTTGCTAATTGGATGCTGGGAATGTCTATTGAAGAATGTAAACCAGCACAGAAGAATGTAAACCGACACAGAAGAATGTAAACCGACACAGAAGAATGTAAACCGACACAGAAGAATGTAAACCGACACAGAAGAATGTAAACCGACACAGAAGAATGTAAACCGACACAGAAGAATGTAAACCAGCACAGATGTTAGAAAAAAAATTCAGTTTATTCTTATTTAGGAAGAGAAAATTTACGATTACTTTGAGGTTAACCGTTTTTTGTTTCTTTGTGGTTATGCGTAAAATTATCTCTCTTGTGCCCACCACTGGCATCGAAACCCGATTTTTAGCGTTATAACCTTTTAGACTTACCGCTGAGTCACTGGGACAGATAATTTTAAATAAATATAAACCTTTGAACTCAGTCACTTTTGTATTACCATACTCGTTAATGGAAGTTTTCCATTAGTAAACCAAATTATATTATGTTGCTCATATTACTGGAGCCGGTAACTTATTTGTAAAAAGCAGTCTAGAATGCTATTAATGATTTAAAAAAAAAGATTCGTGAATTTCAAAAGTGAGGTAATTTCTGTTTTCAAGTTCCTAACATGTGTATTTCAAAACTAGAATACTGATCAGCACAGACAAGCTGGGGCACCCGTTCCTTGGACAGAACTTATGTAAATTCATTATTAATGAAAGGTTATCTTATGACATGACAAGTTGCTTCTCTTTTCTGTAATGGTGACAAAAACTTCCATACAAACAACAAAACGTAAAATGTAGAACCTTCATATATCTCGGCATGGACCCAACAAACTATCTTGTCGAAATTGGTAAAGTAAATACAAAAACGTCCATAGAAACAACAAAACATACAAACCAGAAAACGCAAACTTTAGACAGGAAAATGCTTTTGTAACTTGGCATACACCTAATGAATCTCCACATACATTTTGGTGAAGATTCATTCACACCTTGAGAAATTGTAAAATAGACATAGGACAAACACGACTGTTATATTTATATGGGCATAGGACAGACGCTACTGATATTTTAATATAGACATAGGGCACACACTACTGTTATATTTATATGGACATAGGACAGACACTACTGTTACATTTATCTGAACGTAGAACAGACACGACTGTTATATTTATATGGACATAGGACAGGCACTACTGTTACATTTATCTGAACGTAGAACAGACACGACTGTTATATTTATATGGACATAGGGCACACACTACTGTTATCTTTATATGAACAACTGTTATATTTATATGGACATAGGGCAGACACTACTGTTACATTTATCTGAACGTAGAACAGACACGACTGTTATATTTATTTGGACATAGGGCACACACTACTGTTATATTTATATGGACATAGGACAGACACTACTGTTACATTTATCTGAACGTAGAACAGACACGACTGTTATATTTATATGGACATAGGGCACACACTACTGTTATATTTATATGGACATATGACAGACACTACTGTTATATTTATATGGACATAGGGCACACACTACTGTTATATTTATATGGACATATGACAGACACTACTGTTACATTTATCTGAACGTAGAACAGACACGACTGTTATATTTATATGGACATAGGGCACACACTACTGTTATATTTATATGGACATAGGGCACACACTACTGTTATATTTATATGGACATAGGACAGACACTACTGTTACATTTATCTGAGCATAGAACAGACACGACTGTTATATTTATTTGGACATAGGGCACACACTACTGTTATATTTATATGGACATAGGACAGACATTACTGTTACATTTATCTGAACGTAGAACAGACACGACTGTTATATTTATATGGACATAGGACAGACACTACTGTTAGATTTATCTGAACGTAGAACAGACACGACTGTTATATTTATATGGACATAGGACAGACACTACTGTTAGATTTATATGGACAACTGTTATATTTATATGGACATAGGGCAGACACTACTTTTACATTTATCTGAACGTAGAACAGACACGACTGTTATATTTATATGGACATAGGGCACACACTACTGTTATATTTATATGGACATAGGACAGACACTACTGTTACATTTATCTGAACGTAGAACAGACACGACTGTTATATTTATTTGAACATAGGGCAGACACTACTGTTATATTTATATGGACAACTGTTATATTTATATGGACATAGGGCAGACACTACTGTTACATTTATCTGAACGTAGAACAGACACGACTGTTATATTTATATGGACATAGGGCAGACACTACTGTTATATTTATATGGACATAGGACACACACTACTGTTATATTTATATGAACAACTGTTATATTTATATGGACATAGGGCAGACACTACTGTTACATTTATCTGTACGTAGAACAGACACGACTGTTATATTTATATGGACATAGGGCACACACTACTGTTATATTTATATGGACATAGGGCACACACTACTGTTATATTTATATGGGCATAGGGCACACACTACTGTTATATTTATATGGGCATAGGGCACACACTACTGTTATATTTATATGGGCATAGGGCACACACTACTGTTATATTTATATGAACAACTGTTATATTTATATGGACATAGGGCAGACACTACTGTTACATTTATCTGTACGTAAAACAGACACGACTGTTATATTTATTTGGACATAGGGCACACACTACTGTTATATTTATATGGACATAGGACAGACACTACTGTTACATTTATCTGAACGTAGAACAGACACGACTGTTATATTTATATGGACATAGGGCACACACGACTGTTATATTTATATGGACATAGGGCACACACGACTGTTATATTTATATGGACATAGGGCACACACTACTGTTATATTTATATGGACATAGGACATATACCACTGTTACATTTATCTGAACGTAGGACAGACACGACTGTTATCTTTACGTACATACGGGACATAGGATAAACACTAATGTTATATTTATACGGACATTGGACAGGCACTACTTTTATATTTATATTGACAAAGGACAAACACGACTGTTATATTGATATGGGCATACAACAGACACCACTGTTATATTTATACACATAGGAAAGTAGGACAGACACGACTGTCATATTTAAATGGACATGGGACAAACACGACTGTTATATTCATCTGGACATAAGACAGACTATACTGTTATATCTATATGCACATTTGACAAACACTACTGATGTTTTGATATGGACATGGGAGAGACACTACTTCTATAATTATATACATATGGACATGGGACGGACACGACTGTTATATTTATATAGATATAATTTTAAGGGTTCTAAATTTAGAACTTCTATAGACAGCCATTTATATATTTAAATTTTTGTATAACTTTCATCTACCTAACATTTAGTAACTATACAAATGACGGGTTCAATAAATACAAACGCATGTATTTCAACCATATCCACGGTTTGAAACATAATTATCAGTGTAGAATATTTTGTTTTATTATACAAAGAGGTTATTTATTTACTATTATGACAAATCACGTTGTTTACCTTAACAACGACTGATATTGACTGTTGATTCAGTAAATACTTAATTCATCAGGCAGTCCCTAAAAACTCACCAGTAAACCGGTAATTGTGTTGTCTTAACTACTTTGTTCACTTTTAGTAGCCGTATATATTATCTGACCTCGAAGAAATGTACTGGTATGTTGGTTAAAACGTCTTTAATACACGTACCACCATCATTGTCACCATCATATTCCTTGTGATGATGAAACCTTAGTCTGACGTTTACAGCTAGTGGTAGTAAACATTGACACACAACATACTATATAGTGTCAGTCCGTAGCTACAAAGTTAGTGTTAGTAAACACTGACACACAACATACTGTACAGTGTCAGTCTGTAGCTACACAGTTAGGGTTAGTAAACACTGACACATAACATACTGTACAGTGTCAGTCTGTAGCTACACAGTTAGGGTTAGTAAACACTGACACATAACATACTGTACAGTGTCAGTCTGTAGTTACACAGTTAGTGTTAGTAAACATTGACACACAACATACTGTACAGCGTCAGTCTGTAGTTACACAGTTAGTGTTAGTAAACATTGACACACAACATACTGTACAGCGTCAGTCTGTAGCTACACAGTTAGTGTGAGTAAACACTTAGCTAATATCAAATTGAGGTTATATTAAAATATCTAAAATAGATTCTGTATTGATAAATTGACACCATCGAAAGATCAGTTGCAATCTAACTTGGATATTACAGTAAATAGAAAATCACTTACATCATAGTTAAAGGAAAATTAATAACCAACATACACATAGAATATAAATAAAAAGTCGAGAAAGTTTATAAATGAAACACTTAAACTGTTTGTTATTAGAGCACGGTAATAGAGTCTTTAGCCGACTTAACTGTATGTCTCTGGTTAAGATCTACTTTGGCCTGTTTCCTTCTATCGGACCAGTTTTAAACCTTCACAAACTTGTCACTTACGTAATATATTAAGAAGTATATTTAATTTTTTATTTTTATTTAGAAGTTATAAAGTCGAGAACAAGATATAAATGTGACTGAAGGACAATTAACTGTACATAACTGATAACATATGGCGTGGTTAACTTTAATTAGACATACACACACATGATGTTTATACAAAGACGTTGAGTACGTTATGGTGAAGCGATTTTGGAGACACACCACGTAGCTATAGTCCATTTTCGTACTTTTGTTTATGATAATGTTGACAATTTATATCTATAAAATGGCCTTGTAGTACAGGTTTTATAACGAAAGATTCCTTGGTAAGATTGTTACGTTTAATGTACACGCCTCCTTCCTGCAGACTCTCCATAAACCTAACAATGTATTAAAACGACAGTTTTCCACTGCCCGTTTTCATAGTCTTAGAGTATAGACATCCAAAGGCATTGTGTGCGTAGATATGACTGCTATATATTCATATGCACTAGCAAGAATATCCGTTTTATTTTAAGATCTTATATATGTCAGGGTTGAATAAATGAGTCGTAGAAGCTGCTTTCATACATGTGATATGTGTCCCTTTTCGAGACACATCGTCCTTCTTTATTATGTCGCATGCCGTTTACCGAAACACATGAATAAGTCTTACAACTGGATTTTGTGTTCGTGGACTTTAACCTGTTACAAATCGCCACAATTTGCTTGCCATGCTTTTCACACGACTTTTGGCAGGTCTCTCTACTTGATGGTCCTGGTTCTCCAAGATGATTAATATTCTTTTACTTCCGATATCATTAAGTACATTGGACACCCACATGTTTTAAAATCTAAATCCACGATATGGACTCACCTTTTAGCCAGAACGTGTAAATGTGTTACGTCCAAAAGGGCTGCCACATATCCTTCCCAAAATCGATGAATTTTCAGTAACAATGTGTTATAAACTATGTAAAGATTTAGTTTTCATACATCCATTCTACAGTGATTTTGTAATAGCCGATATTTTCGTGTGACTTGCTAATTTGCATATTCAAAATTCTTTTTGAAAATCACCTAGGCCTAATCCGACCTATTATGGCGAATATAGACATCAAGTTTTAAGCAACAAAAGTAGAATCGTTTCTGTAAATATTACAATAGATAATTAACAATAAATCAGATAAATGAGCGAGTGTGGGTTTTCTCACAGCAAAGCCACATTGGGCTACCTACTGAATCTACTGAGGGGAATCGATCTCTGATTTTTAGCGTTGTAAATCCATAGAGTTAGTGATGTACCAGCGAGAGACAGATAAATAAAATATCTTTATATATCACATTGAGACTCAGATGGTAGTTTGATTTGAATCCCCTGTATTTCTTTTGATGTGAGGAGAAATTGTATTTGAAGTAAATTGTCTTTAAGCTAATTGTTCTAATTAATTCAAGTTATTTGTTCATATATCTTATTGAATAAGGTATTAAATGCTCTCCTATTCTCGTATTGTAAAACTAGGGTAAACTGAATTAAACTCTCAGAAAACTTTCAACTTTTGCTGAACTTGGTTGTTACTTAAAGTTAATCAGAGGTTTTACTATATCAACATTTTAAGACTGCTTTGTTAGACAAAAGAAATGACAGAGTTGTCACCTTATTTTTCTCGCATTTTACGTTTGGTAACAATAAGAGACAGTGACAAACAAACATACATGTCTGGGGCTTCAGTACAACAAACACGTCCAGGAGATTTCTCAAAAATCTGTGTCTGATATGAAGTTTCAAGTTTTATTTGCTGTTTTGCTAGAACGTACAGTGATTAATCTAGTATTCGTATTGAACGTTGCGCAACCGTTAATTTTACAGAGAGTATGGAGTGTCGCTCGTAAAACGTAGGATATTTCCTGGTTTCTTTTAAAGTATTACTTGATGAAATAATTTTTTCCGGGATTGTTCTGGAGCGTCACTCGTAGAATGAAGAAATTTACTTGTGGTTTCTTCGTTCAGTTTAGTGTTATAAATGTGTAATGTAGTGTTATAAGTGTGTAATGTAGTGTTATAAGTGTGTAATGTAGTGTTATAAGTGTGTAATGTAGTGTTATAAGTGTGTAATGTAGTGTTATAAGTGTGTAATGTAGTGTTATAAATGTGTAATATTCCGTGTTCTGAGTTTGAAACATGGATAAAAGTTATGAAAAAATACATAAGGGTGTGCTGTCACACGACGATTCTATATACATAAAGCAGAAATGTAAGATGGGTGTCCTCACAAGGGAATTACTAATGTAGTTTATGTGGAAAGGCCATTGTCTCTCTGTATTTTCGTTTTCACAGCAACCTCCGCATGCACTCTTAAACTCCTCCGCTGAAGTGTCATATGTGATGCCACATTTCTGACATCTACCAATAGACAATGAGAATTTTAGAGTGGCATAGTGACATATATGATATTAGAAAAATATGTAAGTTCACGAAAAAATGATGAAATGAAGAAAAAGCGTTTTCCAAAGCACTTGAGTTACAGGGTTGTATTAGTATCTACAGTGATATACACTGCTGGCCAAAATCTTTAGGCCAATGAGCATAAAGAAAAAATATGCATTTTGCGTTGTTAGACTGAACCACTTATTTGAGTAGAGCTTCGAAAGATGAAAATAAGAAAAGGGAAAATAAAAATAAAAAACCTTTTTTAGCATTTAATAGGGAAAATGTGAACACTATGGAAGTAGCCTAAATACTAGCTGATCAAAAGTTTAATACCATACCAAAAGAAAGTCCTAAACAGGGTAGGAAATATCCAACAAGAGGTCTCAGTAGTGAGTTGCACGGCCTTCATTGCGAATAAGTTCAAACATTCGCTTTAGCATGGTCGACATAAGCGTAATAAGAAGACTGGCTGGAATGTTATTCCAAGTGGTGAAGATGGCTTCACGAAGATTATGCACTGTTTGGAATTGACGTCCATTTCTATAGACTTCCCTTTCCATCCACTCCCAAACATTTTCAATGGGGTTCAGTTCAGGCAAACACACTGAATGGTCCAAAAGAATCACGTTATTTGCCATGAAAAAGTCCTTTGTTCTGCGGGTATTGTGAATTGCAGCGTTGTGCTGCTGAAAGATCTAGTCATTTCCACACAAGCGAGGGCCTTCAGTCAATAAGGATGCTTTCTTCAACATGCCAACGTAGCCAGCTACTGTTTGCCGCTCCTGTATAATCTGAAGCTCCATTGTTCCATAGAAGGAGAAGGCACCTCAGATCATGATGGAACCTTCTCCACTGTGTCGTGTAGAAAATGTCTCCGATGGGATATCCTTAGCGTGCCAGTGACGTTGGAAGCCATCTGGACCATCCAGGTTAAATGTTTTCTCATCAGAGAACAAAACCTTCTTCCACTTTTCTATTTCCCATATTTGGTGCTTCTCAGCAAAGTTTCACTGAGCTGTTTCGTGGTGTGGAAGGAGGCATGGCCTTTGAAGACGTTTACGGTTTTTAAAGCCATTCTGCGTCCGTAAGGGCCTTAATCTGGTTCGACGATCGGCTGGTATCTTGCTGGACAACCCGTCGAATCCTCCTGCTCAACGCCGGCGAAATTCTCTTGAGCCGACCGCTTGAAATTCTCGTTCCATGTCCCTCAGGGTCTTTTAAGAAATTTGCAACAGCAGTTTTACTACGCCCAATCTCACCAGCGATGGCACGTTGAGAGAAGCCTTGCTTTTGCAGCTCGACAATTCTGCCACGTTCAGACTCTGTCAACTTTTTAGCCTTTGCCATGTTTTTACCCAATGTAACACAGGAGATGTCAGTGGGAGATGTAGGCAACGCTAATGCTTGAACACAAATGATTAAATTTCGTTACGTGTTTACCGATTAACGCTTCGTTTCAGTATGGTCTTAAACTTTTGACAACTGATATTTAGACTAATTTCATAGTGTTCACATTTTCCCTATTAAATGCTCAAAAAGGTTTTTATTTTTATTTTCCATTTTCTTATTTCCATCTTTCGAAGCTCTACTCAAATAAGTGGTTAAGTCTCACAACGCAAAATGCATATTTTTTTCTTTATGTTCATTGGCCTTAAGATTTTGACCAGCAGTATATAAGTTAATGATCGGATGTGTCGCCCATAAACCACTACCTGTTGTTCCTCTATATCCCCCTTTCAGGCACACATTAGGCAGTGGTACATTACATCATTGAAAAGTTATTACTTTCTAAGAAACGTGAATTTTCGTCTGTAATTTATTACTTATAATACATAAGTATAACCCTGCATTTGTTTACTCTTTTTACCAATAACAATCTTTATTTTCAGGTATTTACGAGCTATTGTGTAGGGACAAGTGTAAGTTTGCAGCCTACTGATCGCCGTCTGTCTACTTCCCAAAAAGCAGAAGTGTCGGCTCCAAATAACTCTTCAGATGACATCGTGCTTTTCCCTGTAGAAAAACACAGGCCTTTGGCACCATCTATTGATAAATCTGGAAAACCTTATTGTGCGTTAAATAACAGTTTAGCATTCTGTGAGGATGTACCTGATTATCCCACGTAATCTCCATTTTAATGATTCACGAGTAATTGTTTTTAACTGGTTAACGTAGAAAACTATACTAATGTGTCAAATCATTGTTGTTAAAATGCTTTGTAAAAATGGTTTAATATTTTGTTAAACATTTAGTTTTCCTCTACACATAAACTACAAGTTTAAGTGATGAAAAACAGAGCGATGTCTTAAGCCTTAAAATTCGTATTTCGAATAGGAGTTCACGTAAGTCAGCGTTAATTAGTACTTTCAACTGCTAACTTACTAGGCTTAGCTAAGTTTTGAATTTGTTCATTCTAATGCTAGTTACATGAATCTCAATGAACAAAAAGAGAAAAAAGCATTGCTAAGATTCTAACCCTTCTTTTACAAAACATGGATAATTCGCAATAAGATTTTTCTCTTCGACCAAGGTGAATTTTGAGATAATTAATAAGTTCACAAAGTAGCTCATTTTATATTCAATAGGTGGCAGCATATATCAGGAACATTTTATTTAATGGATAAAATGTTTAGTATCAAGCACAAAGCTGGCTGACTGTCTATGCTGTTCTTCCTGCCACTGGTATCGAAACTAGGTTTTTTAGCAGGGTGAAATCGCAGATATACCGCTGTGACACTGAGAGGGGGCGACAACGTGTGAGAGGGAAATGTTGTTTTCCTTGTATATAAATTTTTATAAGGCTAATTTTTCTTACCTCCTACTATTGGCAACACTCAAACGTTTATTGTTATGATGATGAAAATAGAAACAATCACACGTGTGTTGTTATAATGGTCAAACTGATGCACATTGTTTTAATTTTCATACCTTTAGCAATGTGCATTATAATGTTGTTAATCAGTATTAACAATCACACGTGTGTTGTTATAATGGTCAGAAGCAGTGACAATAAAACATAACATGGTTAAAATTAATAAATTTTCAATACAATTTAAACGTGGGTTTATTAACCTAAAAAATACCGAATCATTTAAAACCAATTCAGAAACTTTATTGTGAAAGTTAGTTTGAAAATTCTGTCTAAAGATTAGGCATTTATTTTTCGAATTTCGCGTAAAGCTACAAGAAGGTTATCTGTGCTAACCGTCCCTAATTTAGCAGTTTAATGCTAGAGGGAAGGCAGCTAGTCATCACCACCAACTCTTGAGCTACTCTTTTACCAACGAATAGTGGAATTGACTATTACATTATAACGCCCCGACAGCTAAAAGGGATTCGAACCCTCAGATTACGAGTCGAGTGCTTTATCCACCAAGCCATACCAGGCCGGTTTATTACGAAACGCTGCACCCATGTTAGTCAGTGAACACTTATATAACACTGCGCCCATGTTAGTTGGTAAACACTTATATAATACTGCACCCATGTTAGTTAGTGAACACTTATATAACACTGCACCCATGTTAGTTAGTGAACACTTATATAACACTGCGCCCATGTTAGTTGGTAAACACTTATATAATACTGCACCCATGTTAGTTAGTGAACACTTGTATAACACTGCGCCCATGTCAGTGAACACTTATATAATACTGCACCCATGTTAGTCAGTGAACACTTATATAATACTGCACCCATGTTAGTCAGTGAACACTTATATAACACTGCGCCCATGTTAGTCAGTGAACACTTATATAACACTGCGCCCATGTTAGTCAGTGAACACTTATATAACACTGCGCCCATGTTAGTCAGTGAACACTTATATAACACTGCGCCCATGTTAGTCAGTGAACACTTATATAACACTGCGCCCATGTTAGTCAGTGAACACTTATATAACACTGCGCCCATGTTAGTTGATGAACACTTATATAACACTGCACCCATGTTAGTTAGAGAACACTTATATAACACTGCACCCATGTTAGTTAGAGAACACTTATATTTCATTTTGGTACTTCGTAGCGCTGGTTTGTTTTCATAGTATTGTAACAAGTAATGTGTTATATCTTAAAATGATCTTCTAAGATAGTCAGCCTCGTACTTAATTATGGTAATTATCGACTCAGTTTTTGTTTTGTTTCCATTTTCTGACAATATATTAATACAAAACGTTTTATTATTGTCATTTTAAAAGCACCGAAATAAATGTAATGAAAGTTAAACACTTTAATATATATATTCAACATTTAGACTGATAGTAAAACAAATAATAGTTAAATAAGCTTGCATCATTTTAAGTACGGGTGGAGAATTGAAAAATCTATTATGAGAGGCTAAAGACAGCTTTCACTTACTAACGTTCATTTTAGGTCTTAAAAACAAACTAGAAACAATCAGACATATATTGTTGTGCTGACGGAATTAGAAACAATCTGACGTATATTGTTATAGTGATGGAACTAGAAGAAATCAGACATACTTCTTATAGTGATAAAACTAGAAACAATCAGACGTATATTGTCATGGTGATGAAACTAGAAACAGTTAAACGTATATTGTTGTGGTGATGGAACTAGAAACAATCAGACGTGTGTTGTTATAGTGATGGAACTAGAAACAATCAGACGTGTGTTGTTATAGTGATGGAACTATAAACAATCAGACGTGTGTTGTTATAATGATGGAACTATAAACAATCAGACGTGTGTTGTTATAATGATGGAACTATAAACAATCAGACGTATGTTGTTATAATGATGGAACTATAAACAATCAGGCGTGTATGGTAAAATTATGATGGAACAAGAAACAATCAGACGTGTGTTGTTATAATGATGGTACTATAAACAATCAAGCGTATATTGTTATAATGATGGAACTAGAAACAATCAGACGTATATTGTTGTGGTGGTGGAAATAGAAACAAATGGATATATGTTGTTATAGTGATGGAACTAGAAACAAACAGACGTATATTGTTGTGGTGATGAAAATAGCAACAATGAGACGTGTGTTGTTATAGTGATGGAACTAGAAACAATCAGACGTGTATTATTATAATGATGGAACTATAAACAATCAGACATGTGTTATAGTGATGGAACTAGAAACAATCAGACGTATATTGTTGTGGTGATGGAAATAGCAACAATGAGACGTGTGTTGTTATAATGATGAAACTATAAACAATCAGACGTGTATTGTTATAATGATGGAACTATAAACAATCAGATGTGTGTTGTTGTAGTGATGGAACTATAAACAATCAGACGTATATTGTTATAGTGGTGAAACTAGAAACAATCAGACGTATATTGTTATAGTGATGAAACTAGAAACAATCAGACGTATATTGTCATAGTGATGAAACTAGAAACAATCAGACGTATATTGTCATAGTGATGAAACTAGAAACAATCAGACGTTTTTTGTCATAGTGATGAAACCAGAAACAATCAGACGTATATTGTCATAGTGATGAAACCAGAAACAATCAGACGTATATTGTCATAGTGATGAAACCAGAAACAATCAGACGTATATTGTCATAGTGATGAAACCAGAAACAATAAGACGTATATTGTTATAGTGATGAAACTAGAAACACTGAAAGAACGTTTTACAAGAATTTATTTTAGTTTTATTTTACAAAAATATAAAAAATACAAGTGCTGTTTAGTTTCGAATGCTTTGCTTCGTCTTTTCCAACAAATAGGCTTTTGAATGCATTTCAACAGGGGTGGGAGAGAACGTGATAAGAAGGGTCACACTCGACTATTTTGTTTGCTGTTTATTTCGATGCATATTATGGAAATTCGTGTGATGATATGACACATATATTTATGTGAATATGTGTGTTTAATGTGCTTCCATCCTTTCCCTCATCAGTAGCAGTCAAGTTGAACTTCCTTCGCACAGCCCTGAGTTTAGCAGAGGTATTTAATCAATTTGGAATATTTTGAATTTCATGGTTTGAACTGTGTGATCTGTCTTTGTTATGTCCCTGGTAATATGGTAAAGAAATTGATTGTCTATTAAATTCTGTCTGAGAACAAGTGAGAAGTTTGCACTTATTGTCCTATAACTTATCGTAGTTATAGGTTCTTGTATGTTGTCACTCACAATTGTAGTAAAGAGTGATTAATTACGCTGGCAGCCGACAGTCACGTGCAAACTGATGGTCAGAAATTCATCATTCGTAATAATTCTGACTTGCCTCGCTCTAGTGTTAAGTGGTGAAACTATTGATTGTTTCTGAATTCCTAAGGTTATTCCTCGAGGATTATCTGCGATGGCCGTCTCTAATTTTGAAGTGATGGGCAAGAAGAAAGACTGCTATTCAGCACCACCCACTGCCAACTCTTGGGTTACTTTTTACTAACAAACGGCAAGATTGAACATCACATCATATCTTACGGGTGAAAGGACAAGAATGTTCGGTGACGGGGATTCGAACCCACGACCCTGCCCATCAGGCTTAATGAAATGTGTGAAAGAATTAATTGATGTCGTTGTAACATATCGTTATTTATAACAAGTTAAGATAATAATTTGTTAAGCCTGAGTTTAGGCCTAATATGCATTTTCAGGTTTTATTTTATTTTTCCTTATGTTATTTAGTTTGTAAATTTAAGTCGAGAAGAACTAGCGAGATCCAGCTTTACTCTCAAACCCAGTGGTTAGTCTTCTACTTAAAACTGGCCTTGAAAACTCTAACTGTATATTATTCGTTTTTAAAATTTATAAATTCAACAGCAAATATAACAAATGTGAATATAAAAACATATACTGTTTAGACTCTTACATAATTCGAAATGACCACCTCTTATAAATCAATTATCATATTATTACCGTTTATTATTGTTGTGGTCTATAAGGTGATGAGTGAGTACGTTATACTAAGACAGCCTTACATAACGTAACAAACAGCCTTTACTGACAAGAGATACTCAGATCATAAAGAAGTTGTAAATAAAGCGTGCAGGGTAGATGGGTGTGCATTAGACATTACAACTTTACAACTAAACCTTTTATAGTGCAAACTACACTGCATAGTTATTGTGCAGGTGCACAAAGGCAGGACATGGTGAGGCTGTGATATAGTTTTAATTTAGGGTACAAAACATCACTGAGCTTAACAAGTATAAGTGAATTTAATTAAAATCTACTTGGAACTAAGTTCATTATGGAACTCGTTACAGAAACGAAATAATGGAAGCGCTAAGTAAACTGTCTGGGGACGCCTTGGATATAGTCTTCTCTGTGGGAATAAAAGGAAAAACTCCGCTTACTACAGAAGATTTGACAGAGGAAGCAATCTGCTCGGCTGAAACTAAAACGTTCAAACCAAAAGCGGGGAAAACGCTTTCAGAGGACTGGGTTTACGTCGTGAACAACATTCGTTACGAACAGTTGGTGACAGCTGAAATATGTCGGTAAGGTTAAAGGTGTCAACTGAAAACTTGTATTTACTATTGGAGTTAAAACAGTATATTATAAATACTCGATAAAATTGATAACACTAAAAAGGCTCGGGGTTTTTCTCGCTCGAGCTAGATGATATGTACATATTCTTTCAGTGCAAAACTACGTGTATCCTATCTATGAAAGCATATTTACTAACAGTTACTGTTAACTTACTTGTATTACTTACCTACATTTATCTAATAAATATAATTTATAATATGTCTATGACAGTATTAAACCAAACGTAGAACAGATATTTTGGAGAAGCAAAACGGAAGATGATACAGATTTCGGAGAAAAAAAAATCAACAGAATTTGATTGGAATTTGGACGTAGTAAATTAAAATCTTGTATAAATTTCGATATATAAAATTGAAGTACGATATAGATTTGGATGTATCAGAGTAGAGTGTGTTACAGGTTTGGATGTATCAAAGTAGAGTGTGTTACAGGTTTGGATGTATCAAAGTAGAGTGTGTTACAGGTTTGGATGTATCAAAGTAGAGTGTGTTACAGGTTTGGATGTATCAAAGTAGAGTGTGTTACAGGTTTGGATGTATCAAAGTAGAGTGTGTTACAGGTTTGGATGTATCAAAGTAGAGTGTGTTACAGGTTTGGATGTATCAAAGTAGAGTGTGTTACAGGTTTGGATGCATCAAAGTAGAGTGTGTTACAGGTTTGGATGCATCAGAGTAGAGTGTGTTACAGGTTTGGATGCATCAAAGTAGAGTGTGTTACAGGTTTGGATGTATCAAAGTAGAATGTGTTACAGGTTTGGATGTATCAAAGTAGAGTGTGTTACAGGTTTGGATGTATCAAAGTAGAGTGTGTTTACAGGTTTGGATGCATCAAAGTAGAGTGTGTTACAGGTTTGGATGCATCAGAGTAGAGTGTGTTACAGGTTTGGATGTATCAAAGTAGAGTGTGTTACAGGTTTGGATGTATCAAAGTAGAGTGTGTTACAGGTTTGGATGTATCAAAGTAGAGTGTGTTACAGGTTTGGATGTATCAGAGTAGAGTGTGTTACAGGTTTGGATGTATCAGAGTAGAGTGTGTTACAGGTTTGGATGTATCAGAGTAGAGTGTGTTACAGGTTTGGATGTATCAGAGTAGAGTGTGTTACAGGTTTGGATGTATCAAAGTAGAGTGTGGTAATTATATTTGGATGTATCAAAGCAGAGTGTGGTAATTATATTTGGATGTGTCAAAGTAGAGTGTGTTACTGATTTGGAGGTATCGAAGTAGAGTGTGTCACAGATTCGGATATATCGAAGTAGAGTGTGTCACAGATTCGGATATATCGAAGTAGAGTGTGTCACAGATTCGGATATATAAAATTAAAAAGTAGTAGAGATCTCGATGTATCAGAGTAGAGTCTAGTATTGACTTGCATATGTAAAATTACAGTGTGGAAGAGATTCGGATGTACCAAAGCAGAGTGTGGTAATTATATTTGGATGTGTCAAAGTAGAGTGTGTTACAGATTCGGATGTATCAAAATAGTGTGTGGTAGAGATTTAGATGTATCAAAGTAGAGTGCAGTATAGATTTGGATGTAACAAAATAGAATCAACACAAATACATATCAAGTGTTTCAGTTAAATTAAAGTATGTCCTTTACCAACTGGTTCAGTAGATGTCCAACATTTTCCAATATGAGTGTTTTATTTTGACTAAAGTTTGTTCTTCACCTACTTGTAAAGTTGATATCCAATTTTGTCAAACCTAATTGTTTTATTTTCACCAAAGTTTCTTTCTCCAGCTGGTACGGTTGATATCCAACATTGTCAAATCTGAATGTTTTTTTAAAATAAAGTTTCTTTCTCCAGCTGGTACGGTTGATATCCAACATTGTCAAATATAAATGTTTTTTTTTAATAAAGTTTCTTTCTCCTACTGGTACGGTTGATATCCAACATTGTCAAACCTAAATGTTTTATTTTGACTAAAGTTTCTTTCTCCTACTGGTACAGTTGATATACAACATTGTCAAATCTAAATGTTTTACTTTAAATAAAGTTTCTTTCTTCTACTGGTACAGTTGATATACAACATTGTCAAATCTAAATGTTTTACTTTAAATAAAGTTTCTTTCTCCTACTGGTACAGTTGATATACAACATTGTCAAATCTAAATGTTTTGCTTTAAATAAAGTTTCTTTCTCCTACTGGTACAGTTGATATACAACATTGTCAAATCTAAATGTTTTGCTTTAAATAAAGTTTCTTTCTCCTACTGGTACAGTTGATATACAACATTGTCAAATCTAAATGTTTTACTTTAAATAAAGTTTCTTTCTCCTACTGGTACAGTTGATATCCAACATTGTCACACCTAAATGTTTTATTTTGACTAAAGTTTCTTTCTCCTACTGGTGCAGTTGATATCCAACATTGTCAAACCTAAATGTTTTATTTTGACTAAAGTTTGTTTCTCCTACTGGTACAGTAGATATCCAACATTGTCAAACCTAAATGTTTTATTCTGACTAAAGTTTCTTTCTTTTACTGGTACAGTAGATATCCAACATTGTCAAACCTAAATGTTTTATTCTGACTAAAGTTTCTTTCTTTTACTGGTACAGTAGATTTCTAACATTGTCAAACCTAAATGTTTTATTCTGACTAAAGTTTCTTTCTCCTACTGGTACAGATGATATTCAATTTTGTCAAATCTAAATGTTTTATTCTGACTAAAGTTTCTTTCTTTTACTGGTACAGTAGATATCTAACATTGTCAAACCTAAATGTTTTATTCTGATTAAAGTTTCTTTCTTCTACTGGTACAGTAGATATCTAACATTGTCAAACCTAAATGTTTTATTCTGACTAAAGTTTCTTTCTCCTACTGGTACAGTTGATATACAACATTGTCAAATCTAAATGTTTTACTTTAAATAAAGTTTCTTTCTCCTACTGGTACAGTTGATATCCAACATTGTCACACCTAAATGTTTTATTTTGACTAAAGTTTCTTTCTCCTACTGGTACAGTTGATATCCAACATTGTCAAACCTAAATGTTTTATTTTGACTAAAGTTTCTTTCTCCTACTGGTGCAGTTGATATCCAACATTGTCAAACCTAAATGTTTTATTTTGACTAAAGTTTCTTTCTTTTACTGGTACAGTAGATATCTAACATTGTCAAACCTAAATGTTTTATTCTGACTAAAGTTTCTTTCTTCTACTGGTACAGTAGATATCTAACATTGTCAAACCTAAATGTTTTATTCTGACTAAAGTTTCTTTCTCCTACTGGTACGGTTGATATCTAACATTGTCAAACCTAAATGTTTTATTCTGACTAAAGTTTCTTTCTTCTACTGGTACAGTAGATATCCAACATTGTCAAACCTAAATGTTTTATTCTGACTAAAGTTTCTTTCTCCTACTGGTACAGTTGATATCCAACATTGTCAAACCTAAATGTTTTATTCTGACTAAAGTTTCTTTCTTCTACTGGTACAGTAGATATCCAACATTGTCAAACCTAAATGTTTTATTCTGACTAAAGTTTCTTTCTCCTACTGGTACAGATGATATTCAATTTTGTCAAATCTAAATGTTTTATTCTGACTAAAGTTTTTTTCTTCTACTGGTACAGTAGATATCCAACATTGTCAAACCTAAATGTTTTATTCTGACTAAAGTTTCTTTCTCCTACTGGTACAGATGATATTCAATTTTGTCAAATCTAAATGTTTTATTCTGACTAAAGTTTCTTTCTCCTACTGGTACAGTTGATATCCAACATTGTCAAACCTAAATGTTTTATTTTGACTAAAGTTTGTTTCTCCTACTGGTACAGTTGATATCTAACATTGTCACTGCTAAATTCTTTTGTTTTTCAGTGATGAAGGGAAGCCCTGTAATCACATCCAAGGAAATCTTCCCTCAGGTTTTCAAAGCGTTTGTCGACAACGTTTCGCCTTCAAAAGCCTTTTAGCTATAAAACCTATTTCCGAGAAACCATATAAAGAAGATTTTCGTTTTCCATCTTGTTGCATATGCTACGTAACAACAGCTCCAGGATTTCGGAAATTGCCAGTTACTCGGACCCCTTCAGTTGTACCAGATGAATGAAATGTGTGATTTTATTTTATTTTGCCGGATGAATGAAGTGTGTCATTATTTTTCCGAATGTCGTCACAGCTGTCTGATACTGCACCAGTCTGTGATGTCTTCCTTACATTTGTTGAAAGAGATATTACAATAGTGACTTCTCACGTGTATTTTCTAACACTCCAATTGTATCTGATGAACATTAAGGAAACCATCTTGTGTTATCTTTCAACAACTTTGAAACAGAGAAATGCTGAATGGACTTCGGCAAAGTTATTCCATTTCTCGGATGTATTATAATATTTTTATTAAATTGGACTAAAAACTAAGAGAAAATTGAATGTTAAATGATTCCTTGAAAATTCTGCCTTTTGTGTCGACATAAAGAAAACATTGTTCAAGAAATTATTAGCATAGAATGCAAAATAAAGATTATGGGTTCTAAATCGTTGTACGTTTTGAAATATTATTTAAATATTTTATTTGCAAGCGTATCAACGAATGCTCGTTAAGTTGTTAGGTTAGGGAAGCAAATGTATCATTGATAGTAAGATAGTTGTTGTGTTATTAATACATGAAGAATAGACGTCATGACACAATTTCACAGAAGAGTTATAAGAGTTATAAGATCGTAACTGGATCAACACTTTGAACAAGTTAAATATATGTTCACGGTTCTTATAGATGACAGTTTATTGTTGGAGTCACAATATATACTCTTCAAAAAACGAAACGCAAACGGCAAAATATGAGACAAATTGTTAACAAGTTTATTCCGGGTAGTTCTGTATGACATGTGTGAAACTTTGCACATTCACTGCTGAACATCCAAAGTCTGCAAAGGCGAAGTCCACGCTCACTAGGTGAAGTTTAACGTCACTCAACGTCAATAACGAGTATGCCCCCGTGAGCATCAATAACTGCTTGGCATCTCCTGCCCATGGAAGCGATGAGATGACGAATCACATCCTGTGGAATGGCTGTCCACTCAGCCTGCAAAGCTGCTGCAAGCTGAGGTAGAGTCTGCGGTTGTAGTTGTCACCGTCGCAAACGTCGGTCCAACTCGTCCCAAAGATGTCCGATGGGGTTTAAATCTGGTGATCTGGAGGGCCAGGGAAGAACGTTGATGTGGTGGTGTCTCAAGAAGACAGTGGTGAGTCGGGCTGTGTGAAGACGGGCGTTGTCATGTTGAAAAACGTCGTTGACGTTTACCATGATGGGTTGCACATGGGGCCTAAGAATCTCGTCGACGTATCTTGAGCCGTAAGATTCCCTCGAATGTGTAAAAGGTCTGTTCTGGCATTGTAGGAGATGGCAGCCCACATCATGACGCTGCCACCACCAAATCTGTCAACATCCTGCACACGAGGTCTGCCAGATCGAGGACGGTCACGAGTTGATCCATGTTGTTGGTGACGATTCGATAGCCTTGTGATGGTGCTTGAGTGAACATTCACAGCTCTGGCAACATCTGATCGAGATTCGCCTGCTTCCAACCGACCAATGGCGTTGTTGCGTTGTGTTTCAGTCAGTCTTGGCGTAACTGTATTGCGTGTCGGTGGCTTAACACTGAGCTATGGAAACCGAGAACCCGTCACTTTTATAGGGATTTCGTACATGTTACACTTGCAGAACATGCAGATCTCTCAAACAAATTTATTGGACACGCATGCGTTTTGGCGAAAAATCCGATGTTTTCCTCCGTTTTCAAAGTGCACAACTTTTATTGTCATTTTGGTCTGACAATCAGTGCCTTAACACGTGTAACATCACATACTCTGAGCTTGTAATGTTATTACATATATTTCTCTTTAAAATAACAAAAATATCCCTTTTGCGTTTCTTGTTTTGAAGAGTATATGTTATGTAAGTAGACTTCTATCAACTAACACTAATATGTTATGTAAGTAAACTGTTTATCAACTAAGACTAATATGTTATGTAAGTAGACTGTCTATCAACTAACACTAATATGTTATGTAAGTAAACTGTCTATCAACTAACACTAATATGTTATGTAAGTAGACTGTCTGTCAACTAACACTAATATGTTATGTAAGTAAACCGTCTATCAACTAACACTAATATGTTATGTAAGTAAACTGTCTATCAACTAACACTAATATGTTATGTAAGCAAACTGTCTATCAACTAACACTAATATGTTATGTAAGTAGACTGTCTATCAACTAACACTAATATGTTATGTAAGTAGACTGTCTGTCAACTAACACTAATATGTTATGTAAGTAGACTGTCTATCAACTAACACTAATATGTTATGTAAGTAAACTGTCTGTCAACTAACACTAATATGTTATGTATGTAAACTGTCTATCAACTAACACTAATATGTTATGTATGTAAACTGTCTATCAACTAACACTAATATGTTATGTAAGTAAACTGTCTGTCAACTAACAGTAATATGTTATGTATGTAAACTGTCTATCAACTAACACTAATATGTTATGTAAGTAAACTGTCTATCAACTAACACTAATATGTTATGTAAGTAGACTGTCTATCAACTAACACTAATATGTTATGTAAGTAGACTGTCTGTCAACTAACAGTAATATGTTATGTATGTAAACTGTCTATCAACTAACACTAATATGTTATGTAAGTAGACTGTCTGTCAACTAACAGTAATATGTTATGTAAGTAGACTGTCTGTCAACTAACAGTAATATGTTATGTATGTAAACTGTCTATCAACTAACAATAATATGTTATGTAAGTAAACTGTCTATCAACTAACACTAATATGTTATGTAAGTAAACTGTCTATCAACTAACACTAATGTTATGTAAGTAGACTGTCTGTCAACTAACACTAATATGTTATGTAAGTAGACTATCTATCAACTAACACTAATATGTTATGTATGTAAACTGTCTATCAACTAACAATAATATGTTATGTAAGTAAACTGTCTATCCACTAACACTAATATGTAATGTAAGTAGACTGTCTGTCAACTAACACTAATATGTAATGTAAGTAGACTGTCTATCAACTAACACTAATATGTTATGTAAGTAAACTGTCTATCAACTAACACTAATATGTTATGTAAGTAGACTGTCTATCAACTAACACTAATATGTTATGTAAGTAGACTGTCTATCAACTAACACTAATGTGTTATGTAAGTAGACTGTCTGTCAACTAACACTAATATGTTATGTAAGTAGACTGTCTATCAACTAACACGTTAGGTAAGTAGACTGTCTATCAACTGACGTGAACCTGACGATGCCCGAAGAAGGTCAAAACGTTGTTCGCTCCTCTACGTAAAAACATTTCTCAACCCAAACGAGCCGTTTTTACGTATATATTTATGTCTATCAACTAACACTAATATGTTATATACGTAAACTTGTGAAACGTAACAATACCTTCTGGTTTTTGCGTCATTATATCAAGTTATAATATGTTAACATTATGATTCACCTTGACGGTTTATTAACTCATTTATTATTATTTATTAAATTACAGTCGCATTGGTCTAAAAGTAATAATTATAATGATCAAATTGTCCTCTGTAAACTTGGCACCCTGCATGGCCAGGTGGTTAGGGCGCTCTACTCGTATTCATAGTAATCGACTTCGAATCCCTTTCACACCAAACGTGCTTGCTTTAACAGCCGTAGAGGCGTTATATGGTGACGGTCAATCCCACTATTCGTTGGTAAAAGAATAGCCCAAGAGTTGGCGGTGGGTGGTGATAACTAGTTGCCTTCACTCTAGTCTTACACTGGTAAATTAGTGACGTCTAGAGCAGATATCCCTTGTATGTCTTTGCGTGAAATTCAAAGCAAACAAATAAACCCTCACAAGTAAGAAGCTTAAGTGGAATGTAACAGTTAGTTCCATGTTAAAGGTTCGCTATATACGAGCAGGTTCCTTGAATCAAATCCTATACACTTCACCAAAGTGTTAGAATATTCACCTTAGTTACAGGCTGCTTCCAGCTAATTGATAACGACTCTTTATTCCTTTATTTAGTGACCAGACTGTTTTAAAACCCTTCATGTGACGGCTTATTTGAGGGTTTTTGTCCTTACAGTGTGAGTTCGCTATCATTAAATGACTAGACTCTGAAAGACGGTAAACTATGGCCAACAGGATGGTTCACTTTCATGCTTTTTATTCCCATTTCTTCAATAATTATAATGCTTAATTTGTTTACATGTTTATTCTCTGAAACCAGCTCTAGGAGATCAGTTGGGTTAAAATGTTAAGACAACGTATAATCTTCCTTACAAATTAGAAAAGAAACAACAACAGCTGAGATGCGACGTTAATGGTCGAGAGAGACGTTTGTTTGTTTTTTGAATTTCGCACAAAGCTACTCGAGGGCTATCTGTGCTAGCCGTCCCTAATTTAGTAGTGTAAGACTAGAGGGAAGGCAGCTAGTCATCACCACCCACCGCCAACTCTTGGGCTACTCTTGTACCAATGAATAGTGGGATTGACCGTAACATTATAACGCCCCCACGGCTGGGAGGGCGAGCATGATTGGCGAGACTCGGACGCGAATTCAAGATTACGAAGCGCACGCCTTAACGCGCAAGGCCATGCCAGGCGCACGAGAGACACAGCACGTATCATTACAAGTTAATGTATTTATTACAATAACTAATTACTTTATAAAATAACTGTACAGGTAATATAGTAAAGTTCGCATACGAACAGCATATGTGTCTTCATAAATTACACTCGTTTGAGGAGCACGATCAGAGCAATAAAAACTGCTCCAATTGGTCAGCGAAATGAGTTCATTGGTTAAACTGTACTTAGGTGATGAAGCATTTCGGTTGTTTCATTAGAGAAAGTATTGAGTCTTTGTTAACATTCATTGAATTCTCTGAAAATCAGGTCGTATTAACACTTCTTAAATATTTCACTTCCATTAAAGATTGTGTAGTAATAAAAATTGTATTTTACTATTTAGTAAATCAAATAATTTTGCCTTATTTCAGACTGGAATTCATGTTCTATTTCTGCTTTAGCTGCACCACCACTTTCAACATCATTACAAAGCTGTTGTTTTTTACCTGTTCACTTTCTGAACTGAAAATGTTCCATTTCTGAACAGTTCGTTCACAGAAATATGTCATGTTTCTAAAGAGTTAGTTCA